>NC_138884.1:140381147-140603877 GCF_965194825.1 Balaenoptera physalus | reverse complement strand
AAAAAGCATAGAACGGTTCTGCAGCATAAAACTTTCATTCTCTTCATTTCTCCGGATGGATGTTCTTCTTGGCATTTTTTCCTCTTTCGCTCTATTTGTATTTTTTGGCTTTCATAGTCTTGTCTCTCCCTGTCCTCATCTCCACCGTCGTTTGCCTCTCTGTAAGTGTGATGAGCAGTTTCTTTTTTGCTGTTTCCTTCCCAAGCCTCTTCTTCCCTCTAACCTGTCTCTCTTCTTTCCAGTCCTTCCCTCCTCCTGCCTCAGCCCCAGAGCCTGCGATCTCGGCTGGCACTTTCTGAGCTCCGAGCGCTCCGCTTCTCTGTTTTTGCGCAGCGCCCTCATTCTGCCAACCAATCGCTGAGGAGCACCACCCACCGAGCCACCGCTAATTGGCCAACCTGACCGTCAAGCAGGCGCGTCACGCAAGCAACCGGGCCGGGCGGGATGCAACCCGCGCCCGGGCTGACGGGGTGAGTGTGAGTGTGAGAGCGACCACAGCCCGGCAGGTCCCGAGGCGCTAGCTGGGACTCTGCCACGGAAAGTTCCCAGTCCCCGGCCGCAGGTAATGGCGAGGGAATAGAGAGGTTCCCCTGTTTGCATCAGCAAATGCGAAAACATAATAGCAGCAGCGGTATCCTCTCCCAGGAGCGGGGTTTCCAATGACGCTAACATTCTTTTTCCTTTAAGGTATTTTTCTTGCTACTGATGGTGGAAATAAGTCACCGAGAACAGGAAAAAGTTGCAGAGGGGCCACTAATTGGCAGGGGTTACCTAATTAAGGGACTCTGGTGGAGATTGGCAGGACTTTTAAAAAACAGATACGATAAGGCCTGTGTCAAACTAAGTGTGAGGGTCTGAAGGGGCCGTGTAGGAAGGAAGGGGTGAAGCTTAGGTGGGTCCTGAAAAAGCCGCGGGATTCAAGCCCAGGGTTGAGGGCTGGCGGCTCCTATAGACGTGCGGCCGCGTTAGACTTACCTCTTCCCTTCCTAAACGTACATCCACGATATTCTTGCCAAATAGATTAATGCGCTTGGGGACCCGGTTTGAGCTGTGAACGCTTTGATCAATGACTGAGGAGTTTCATCTGAGCTCCGCTTTGGAGCCGCTCCGCTTTGGAGCCCGCCCGCCTAACGCCGGCCTCGCGGGCCTCTGGCTTGTTCGCTGCAAGGCGCCGCGGATATCCCTGCGCGTCCCCCCGGATATCCCTGCGCGTCCCCCCGGATATCCCTGCGCGTCCCCCCGGCCAAGTGCGACGCCGCGGCGGCGCGCACAGGCTTTTTTCTACTTATTCTGACAATTGGAGAGCTCCCCCCGCCGCCCTCTGCTAGACCGGAGCACCAATTCTTGCTCAGCTTGGGGCAAGACCGCTGGATGAGGGCAGCTGGGCGGCGGCGAGCGCGGGCGGAGGCGGGGGTGGGTGCATGGGCTGGGTCGCTGCACACGCGGGGCCAGAGTGTGTACCGCTGCGGGTATCTGCGAACGCGCTTGCACATTCACGGTGCTCGCATCCATCCTTCCTGGTCCAGCGCACAGCTCTGTGTAAGCCCCAACGGGGCACCCTCCACACCTCCTTCCGGGTCCCGAAGGATGCGCTTGACGAGCTCCGAGGGCTCACTCCCGAGGCGCGGGGGCAAAGCGGCGCGGAAACGCACCCAGTTCCTGTGAAGTTGAAATAGAGCGCGAACTCTTCAATGCGAGAGAGTGGATTGAATGTTAATTCTCCAAGAAAAGATTAAAAAAAACACAAAACATAATTGTGTGTTAATTAGTGGGCTGTAAGGGGTTGTTTATTCAAACGCAAGCAGCCCTTGTTCAGTTTCCTTCTTATGCCACAGGATGGGAAGGTCCCTTGGGGCTTCCTGGTAATGAATGACCTGAGAGCAACACCGCCACAACCTGCGGGAAAAGGAGAGTCGTTTCCCCGACCCCGAGGTACGTTGCCATTCCCTCCTGGCGGGGAATTAAGGAGGGCGAGTGGCCATGGGCGTGATTATAGACTGAGGCATGCCCCTGCGAGTCCCGAGAGCGCGTGCCTGCTGCCCTAGCCCCCCGCCCCCCTTGGCTCTTTCATGGAGATGGGTCCTGCCTTTGAGCGGTTAGAAGGAAAGGATGCCAGCAAAAATGGCTAATCCTTTTCCAGCTGCAGTAAATTGACGATTGGCCAAAGCCAAGCGAAAACCGCTGCAGTTGAAATGATTTTAGCATCACGTCTGCGGCTGCGAATGGAGCGTCAGTTTATAAAAGGACCTGTGGATCAATGAAAAGATTATAGTGTATCTGAATATTAATAACGGCGTTGCATCTGTATTTTCTACCCCTCCCTCTCCCTGTTTTTTCTTTAGATCTGCAGGATTGAAATGACATGTTTTGAGGTCTTCAAGCTGACTCATCAGAATCCTGGAGCATTTTTTAAATGACGGTAATTTTCTAATATTTCATTTGTACATACGGAAACACTTGTGTGTGTGCCCGTGAGCGCGCGTGTTTGCGTGTGAGAGACATGCGGCTGAATGACAAGGCAGAGCCGGAAATCGTTTGCGGGAGACGGTTTGTGCTCTCAAGATGTAGATGAAGTTTGAGCCGACTTTGGACGTTCGCTGAGAGCCAGAGAGCTTCCCGAGGTGGAGATGAGAACGTGGAGAGATGGCCAGATTTGCCTGTAAATAATCACTACATCCACTGTTAACACTTGAGCTGCATTTTTTTTTTTTTTTTTTTTTTTGGTAGTTGTGTTTGAAAGGGGAACTCTCGCCGCAAACGTGGGTTACAGGCGTCTCCTAGCGGCGAAAGCAGCACAGGGCAAGCCGGAGAATTTCGCTTTGGAGCTCTCAGTCGACAGGGCTGGCCTGTTGGGGGCTCTTCAGGATTTCTTGGGTCGCAGAGGCCTGCATTCGCGCCAGCGACGCCGGCCGGGGTCCTCTAGAGGTCTCGCCTCTGACTTCTAGTCTCCGAGGCGCCGTGGTATCGGCGGGGTGACGACGGGGTCTTCCGCCTGGGAGAACAGACGCGAGCCTGGCCGTCCGCCTCCGTCTGGGTAGCTCCGGCCAAGGGCAATTGCAGGAGCATTTTGTCCCGGGCCAAGATTCAGACGTTGGCATCAGCACCCTTACTGCCTTACTTGCCTCCTTACTCTGGAACCTTAAACAGCACCTCCCCCCCCCCCCCTCACCCACGAAACAAAACCACACTTTAAATCTGCCTTTTAAAAATGCTTTTGAAATGAAACCCGTGTACTTTTTTCCTTGCTGTGTCAATCCAGCAGATTTCCCCCCCTCTCCTTCTTTTTCACTCGGCGGACCCCAGAATTTAGTGAGGCCGTGATTACATAGATAACAGCTTCGGCGGGGTGGGGTGGACGACCTCTTTGAAGTGCAGAATATAGTGCAATGCAGCGTCCTTCGACCCCCTCCCCCCCAATTATTGAAACCGGCCGGGAGAACCAATTCCTAACATAACCCTCCCCCCCCCACCCCACGCCCCCTCCAGGAGCGCCAACCATCTGGGCCCAGACAAATCGTATCCTAAAGCAGATGGGGAAAGTAGCTATTATTATTTGGAGGGGGGTTATCAAAATCAATTTTCATAAAAAATCCTGGTAGGTGTGTGAGTGATTATGTACCCTCGTCTATTTCATTGTCCTCTAAGGGCAGCCGAATGGGGAGGGCGGAGCTAAGGATCTCACCGTCGCGTTTTATGTACATAGTTACAAACTTTGAAAGCAGCTAACCGGGCTGCTTTCTTCCCTACCCTTTTCTGTAAAAGGCGGGAGGGAAACAAGTTTGTTAACCAGCGTTTGGATGAATGAGTGTTTGCAGTGATTTAATTTGACTTGAAAGCAATTTGTTTCTAAATCCTCTTATTATTGCAGTGTGCCCAGAGCTTTGAGAGAAAAAAAAATTTTTTTAAGAAATGGAAGAAAAAAAATTTTGTCAATAAGGAGTCTTTCAAATGCCAGGCCCCTGCCAGGGTTGAGCTGGGTGGTTTCTGGCACTTGTCATTCCCAGCAAGCACAGTGCAGAGAGCAAATGCAAAGTATCTGGAGTGTATTGCATCTCGAATGGGTAACCATGAAATCAGTTTATTTGTAGTAATGTAACCTAACTTAAGAGGTGGGAAGGCAAGGCTTTGGAGCCAATGCCACACTGGTCGTTCTTGTTCATCTACAGTAGAGTGAGTGTTGACTAGAGTTTCTGGAAAAGATTTATAGCATATACATGCTATTGTAAGCATTCAGGTAACTCTTTTGTTACTGTGTTCTAATCCTTTGGACCCAACAGAACAAACCAACCCACGTTTCGCGGGCTGAGAATACTAGCTCGTAAGTGTTACTTGATATTCGAAGTAGAACCGTTCTTCTCCATTTTGTTTAACCTTGTTAATATTGGTGTGGCTTCACATTTCAGTGTCTTTTCGGTTATCAGACAGGGCCAGCATTTTGTTAAACTCTAAACAGTGAATTAAAAGCACTGATGAGCTGAAGCAGCCCTTTAATGCAAAATGACAAATTGCACTTAAGCAATACATGAACAAGAAAATGATTTATGGATTTTTACAATGGTCTGAGCAAATGAAAGCAACATGAATTATACATCCTAAATGCTCACGATATCATTTTCTGATAATACTGTTTCAGTTCAGATGCTATACTCCTATCCTTTCTATAAGAGATATTGATCAGTAAGAAGTCCAGGAGTATTTTTAAATTAGGCAACGGTGTTTGATACTGGTTCCAAATACATATATTTTTCCTGAGTATGGGGTGGGTGATCAACATTGAGCACAGTAACATTCTTGTCGGCTCCCTCACATATTGTGTCTTTTAGTGACAAATAGGTAGTCCTTTGGAAACTTATGTTTTGTTCCACACTTTCTTTCAAAATGTAAATGAAGAGATCTGATACAGAATGACAATCTTTATTACATCATGACCTCTTTTTCTGAAAATCAAAATGCATTACCTCATCTTATCCTTTTCTTAAAAGTTGCTTTGGATAGTGAAATATCTGATTTCTCCAAAATGTCTCTTATCCTCTTCATATTGGTTTATCCTGTCTTTTGTTTTAGAGCATTGTTTAATCCTTAGTGTTAAAGACACACCTGAGTGAGTAAAAATGTCACGTGCCTTAGTTTTTTTGGCATTAGTAGACAAAATAGATCTATGGCTGTCTTAAATTACAGAAAAATACTCCATCAGATAAAATTTTGTGTGGTGCCTGTCTGAAAAAAAATTTAGTTACTTCTGTGTTATGATGAGTGACTACTCCTAGCATTTTTATTTAATCATTTGTGGCTTATATAACTAAATATTTTGGATGTGTGTAGAATTTTAAGTGAAGACGTTGTCCTTACTGTATTACATACTCAACCAGAGGAAACTTCTAATTACCCAGAGGCCTCTAGAGTCACATTATTAGGCTTAATCTTAATGATCCAGGTTTATTAAAAAAAAAAAAAGAAAAAATTGAATCCCAGCCTCTGCTTTTGACAGCATTAATAATTACTCTTACTGAAGATTACTGAAATCAATGATGTGATTAGGATTGTAAATAAGAACTACAAGACATCACATTTAAAAAGCCAGCTGCTTTGCTAACAGGGATGATGTATGGGTTTTACTGATGGGGCCCAGAGGTAGAAATGAAGCTTTAAACATTAAGGTCGATATAGAACAATTTCAAAAATTAATTGCAAGCCCTGATTAAGTTTATATGAGTAAGAGAAAAGATGTCTAGAAATGTCTCTTTTTTCTTCCCCGGGGAGTTTGCTTCTTATTTGACAGTGATACAGTCAACGTAATACTAGTGTTTGTCTGGAAAGTATAAATTGGTTTCTTAAGGGGAAGCCCCTTGATTTTATGAATACAGAATGAGATTACTCAAATTGTGATTAGGGTTACAAGTCATAGCATTAGTTTCTGAAGGGTTTGAAAAACGTTATTGGAGACAGGCACCACGGAAAGAATATGAAACGTAGAGTGAGAATTACATTAGTAATTAGAATTACAATAGTAAACAGAACAAATAGTAAAGCAGATACTTCAGTTAAAAAAAGGTATCTCTCTCAGTTTGGCTAGTTACTGTAACTCTTTCTATACGAAACTTGATTTCTATGATGTCTTATTTAAATAGACTTGGCAATGCTATACTGTAAAATGCTTTATTTGATTGCAGTTTCTTGGGGTTTTTTAGGTGAAAGTGACTCATGGTTTTTAAACAGCTAGTATATGCCAAGCATTCTTAGATAAGTTGTGGTATTTTCCCCCATGTCTACAGGTAATATCATCCCAACATTATAGGTAAGGATACTAGGATGTTCAGAATTTAAATATCTCACCAAATTAATACAAAATTCGGATCCAGGCCTTTTGATGCTCAGGTTGACTCTCGTTTTACTACACCATGATGTTTTCCTAGCCTATCTGATTGAATTTACTTAGGAGATAAAACAAAAAATGAATTAATTTAGAGATTAAAGATGGAGTTCATCCAGTTTTTGTACTAACAGAAGTACTGATTTTATGCTAGTCAAAATGGCTGGTACCTTATTGAGTTGAGCCATGAAGGAATTCATGAATATATTTGAGGAGGGTTTTTTTTTTTTCTTTTGAGGTTTTATTAGGAAACCAAAACTTGAATACATTTTCTTACAAGTGAAAGAGATTACAAACCATCCATCTCTTTCTCATGCTGAAGTGCCTGGCATGGGAATCATAGGGATTTTAATGACTGAAAATGGAAATTGATAAAACAAACATGTCCAAAAGGAAGGCACCTCTGCTTTATCCGTTCCTGAAACACACCATGTTGATCAATGGCCCAAGAAGTGTTGGCCTGTTCATTTAGTTTATTAGAGATTGTTAACAGCTAGGAAGAACTAAGAAGTATACCCATTTTACACAAAGCAAATATTAGTTTTTTTTAATATATTTCTGAACTTGTCTTTAAAAGGGAAACAGTGTTTTGTTAAGCAAAATTTCTACCATCATTTTATACTAATTTCTTCAATGTTGCTCTGAAAAATTGTTTTAATTTGAAATCGCTGAAAATTAAACAATTAAATTTATGTGACAATCTTGTGCCAGCAGGAAATGAAAGGAAATGACTTAAAAACATTTTTAAGTATGGAAAGAAATAACCAAAGGAAGGTGATTATGGAATCTTATTTACTTACTGTAAGTAAAATATGTATTATTGTTTTGGTAATAAGTACTGACAGAAGAAAAATATCATATTTCTTCTAGAAGTGTGCCCAATTATTCAGAATATGTGTAATGTAGGCCCTGTAAGGTAGGTTCTATATCTTACTCATTTCTGAAGGCACCCAACTGTGGCAGGTGATGATACATTAAATTATGAAGAATTAAACCAAATTGGGCTCAAATCCCTGCTTCTCCAAATATTTGAACTTGGCCAAATTACTTAACTCCTTTGAAACACTGTCAAAGTGTGTTAAACGCTCTAAACATCTGTTAGAATAAGATGATATATTTACCTTCTTGAGTCATTGTGAGGCTTAAACTGAAATGATATATGTAAAATTCTCAGCCCATAGTAGACTTTCAATAAATATTAACTATTATCATAGCAAGATTTTTTTGAATGAGATAGTCCTTAACTAAGATATTTATTGAGAATAATTAGTATTGATTTTCCTGGTGGTTTTATTTTCTTCATGAAACACAAACTAAAGTATTTACTTTGAGGACAACTTTACACTGTCCTTATTTTGCAGGATATTATAATTTTAAAGAGAATGCAAATAATAAACGAAGAAGACCAATCTAACTAAATTTTAATTAAGCATCAAAACATAAAAATTAGTGAGCTTTTCTTCATAATCATGTTGCTTTAACACTTTTATTTTCTTCTAGGTAAGTTTAAATTTTCTGTAAGTTTTAATTTATATGATAAAACTTATGTGTAGATTTTATAAAATCATTTTGATGAAAACATGGTGTTTCATTGTAAAATACCATTTTTTAATTTCTATATTTATCAAAATTTTAGGATTAAAGGACTCTTATTTGACATAGTCATGATTTTTCCTCCAATTCCTTGACGTAGAGTCTTAGTACCTACTACTGTGTTCATGCTGATGAGTACTAAAATTCTCAAAATTAAAAACGAATTGGTGAAAATCACTTAAAGTAGAAGGAATTTATTAGAATGACCAGTTCTGAGCCTCAAGCCTCAAATGTATTTGACTTTCTCTTCAGCATTCTCCTCTTTGCTATATTTCTGTCTAGCATTGCTGTTATTAGTATTCTCCTTGGTAGCTTCTTATACTTTTAGAAACAAAAACATGCATTGGTGCTCATGTGATAGGAGCACAGCTGTAGGGATACTGAAAGAATGGAAAACAAGGTAAATCATGGATATATTTCTCCAGAATTCATCCTCAATTTGATAAAGAATATGCATAAAAATGTTTTAATAACTGCATTAAACAGCATGGAAAATACATTTAAACATATAATGACTATGAACGCTGAGTGCATGGGGAGTAAAGAAAAGACTAGAATAAAAACATTTAATTAAGCAAAGATTTCCAGAAAAGGGCAGTTTGTGTTAACGATTTTAAGGGCAATAGTACTACAGATTAGCAGAAAGAAATATCTGAAGCAGGTTAAAGGAACTTGCACAGTAAAGAAGTGAAAATAGTGATAGCAAAAAGCTTTTCTACAGAGATCATAAGAACAGCAAATTAAGCTTTTCAATTACAGGCCAATATCCTGACTTTGGACCTAGTTACTTAAATCTATGATGCCAGGCAGCTTCAATTTTGTTTCATTGGCTTTATTACTCCCCATCCTCACCCGCAAGAACTTGGTCAGATTTAAGGTCAGCAGAGATGGGTGAGATCCTCATTTAGCATTCACACCTGAGTAATACTTTTGGTATGGATTGGGCTAATGGCCAATGCTCAGCCTTAGAAGTATGATAAAACCTAATATCATTGCTTGTTCATTAGCATATATATTTGAGAATCTTGGCTGCTGCTTCTAATTTAATGGTGAAGTGATGATAGCTGCTTTTCTCAAAATATTTTTAGAATCTTGTCTGATTAGACTACCTAACCAAGTATCTAATACAACAAGAACATGTTTTCATTCTGCTGGGCAGAATAAGGGAGAGAAGTATTGCTTAAGCCCAAGGAACCTAACAAACATTCAGGTGAACAGTCACACTTTTGATAGATTTGTTGGCTGCATAATCAATGCTTAATAAAGACGTGCTGACTAAATGAATGAATGCTTGACTTTTTAACTTTCCACTATTATTCATCTTAAAAATATGTCTAAGATATTATACTCAATTCCAAAGGCTATGCTTTTAATAATCTGTATTTGAGAAAGGTCTTTTAAGTTGGTTATTTCAAAGAAACCTTACTTAAAATGGAAAATCCACTGTACAAGTGTGCTCAAAACACTTGATCTCTCACTTACAACTCATGAAATGCATTCCTTCTCTCTCTGAACTGCTACTATTCAAAAGTGATGTACCATATTATAATGTTCTTTGTTTTCTAGTTTTCATCTTATTTCATATATACTATGTTGACTGTATAACTATGACCAGAGTAAGTACAATGGCCAGTATTCTAAATTGTTTTATTCCTTTTATAAGGTCAGAATGACAAGCTAAGAAGGAGTCTTCTGCGATTAGAATGTTAGATGTTAAAAGTAAATATGGCTGATATGGGAGGGCATTTGCTGCCTTAGGTAGAATCAGGAGATATAATTTAGAAGTGTTTCAGGGTTAAGTTAAAAAGAAAGGTTGATTGACTTGATAGATTCAAAGCAATGTACTGAATTTTCAGCCAGAGGGGACACTGTATTTTTTTTTTTTTAATAAATTTATTGATTTATTTATTTTTGGCTGTGTTGGGTCTTCGTTGCTGCGTGCGGGCTTTCTCTAGTTGTGGCGAGTGGAGGCTGCTCTTAGTTGCGGTGCGCGGGCTTCTCATTGCGGTGGCTTCTCTTATTTCGGAGCACGGGCTCTAGGTGCATGGGCTTCAGTAGTTGTGGCACACAGGCTCAGTAGTTGTGGCTCGTGGTCTCATAGAGCACAGGCTCAGTAGTTGTGGCACATGGGCTTAGTTGCTCCGCGGAATGTGGGATCTTCCAGGACCAGGGCTCGAACCCGTGTCTCCTGCATTGGCAGGCGGATTCTCAACCACTTTGCCACCAGGGAAGGCTGGGGACACCATCTTGCTTCTGGTTTCTCTGTTCTTCAATTTCCTGAAATGAAGGAATGTCAGTTCCAAAAAAGGACTGTTGATCACCATAGTATACATATATTTTTCTTTTCTTATTCCCCAGTTTCCTTTTTCATAACTAACAGACCTGTATTGTTTGTGGTTTAGATATTATGGAGTTTAGAAATAATTCTGTAATTAGGCTAGTAATTATTTTATACATGCAGGATTAAGAGTAATCTGAGAGGTTTTTCACAGGCTAATAAAACCGGGATTAGTTGACCAGAATGAAAGGGTTTAAGTATAAATATAAGGTACACACACAGGTTCACACACGTAAGAAAAAAAAGACCACAGTAGTTAAAACCATGTTTTTCGTATAAGAAAATAGATTAACATATCAGTGAAACAGGATAGATCAAAGTTGAAGGATCCTATATGTTTGCTTGATTTACAGGGGAAAAGTTCCATGTCTGTTGTGAAAGGAAAGGTTAAAGTTTTTCATCTTATACAATATACAAAAATGAACTCCAGATGGATTTGAGCATTAACTCAAAATATAAAACCATGGAATAACTAGATCTGTAATAGTATTTGGCAGCCTAAATAAAGAGGTAAACTGAGGCAAGCTTGAATTACCAGGAATTGAGTTCATTTGGGAATAGCAAAGGATTACAATTGGAAAACACAAACCGCAGCAGCCTACAGGGATGTCTATCGAGGGTCTGAAGCGGGACGCATTTACGAGCAAGGAGCGCAAAGAGCGGGAGTCCTGCGGGAGTCCAAGCTGTAAATTCATTGGCCTGAGGATGGAGTGGGATTGATGGCGGCTGTTCATTGGCCAGGAGATGTTTCCGCCTTATGCAAATCAGGCATTTATGGGAAATCGGTCTCTCAGTACTTACGTTCTATTTTCCTGAGGGCGCGTTGGTGAGACTATCCTTTTCATAACTTCCTTTTCCATTTAAGATACTTGCACATGTCGAATATTTACACCCATCCAGATAGGTTTCTTAAAAGACCTTAACGTTGTGTTGTTCAGGTCTACTCCAGAAAGCAGAAAAAAAAAAAAAATCCCCTAACAAGTATCTGAGGGACGGCAGAAATGGGAAGCTCGTCAAGTGGAGAGTACCCGGGACCTACTGCTAGGTAGCATCCGTCAGCTGAAACTGCTGATGGTGGCAACAGATGGAGAGTCTAGAAGGGGAAATCCAGGCTTGAAAGTTTTGGACATCTATGTTATTGCAAGGTGAGTCCCTTTTGACATTGGTGTGGGAAGAGGGGGAATTAGGATTGTTAGCCTTTCTGTATAATCTTCACTAGCAGGATAAAAAAATAATCCTAATTTTCGGTATTGAGGTTCTAGAAACTCTAGGAAGAGGCTTCTTTCAGTTGGTGAGTCCTTAAATAGTGAGACCTGTTTTTCGGATTCCAAGTGGAGAGTCCTTTTGGAATGCTGACTTGTTTCTAACATGCGTAGATAGTTTTGATAATCTCTTCTGATTGGAAAAAAAAAAACCTAAGTTACTGGTTGTTTTATGGTTGTTTCTTACTGAAGTTCACATTAGGATTTTTCTAAAAGTTTTTTGTTTCTAATTTATGTTTTCGTATATTGTTCCTTATTTGATCACTGTATTTCTTCTAGAATTAAAATATTTTAAGATTGTGTTTATCTCAGAAAGGTAGAAAGTGAGTAGATATCAACCTAGAACATATGATTTATTTTTAAAATCTATTATTCGTTATCCTGATTCTTTTTTAAAAGCACATCTGAAATAAGCTCTGTTGAGATGAGAAAATTTATTTACAATTTTAAAATGAATGCCCCTTTTAAAAACTGCTCCTTTTCTTCCTCCTTAAAGTGAGTCGTTTGGGTTTAGCTGGCATTCTCATAACTTATGTACTGTTTTTATGTTTAAAATAAAGACATGCATGGGAACATGAGATCTGATTCTCAGGTCAGAGACTGTAACAAGAACTCCTCTATTTATTTCTGTGCTCTTAAATTTTGCCCACATATGAAGGTGAGCTTTAGATGTAAAGGCAGAAATGTTATTGCTGTTAGAGTTTTATTTCAACTTTAATAATTATGAATAAAATGGATAAAGGAAAAAATAAAGGCTATGGCATTTAAGGACATCATTTTAATATGGTGCTGCTGATGGTTACACAGCCCCTGTAGAATTTTTATTGTGTTCAGGAACATCTGTGCGTTTCCTTCTATCTGAGAAGAATGTGTTATATTTCAGTGAATTATAGGTGGCAGTATACACAGCTAAATTCCATGTTTTATTGCAAGTATATAGAAGATATTTCAATTGGTTAACAATTTTATATTTAAACTTTTTGTCATTTTAGCCCCATTTTAAACTCCTCCTTCCTTTTTGTTGTTAATATAAGAACATCAAATAAACTCCCTTAGATAAGAGAGGGCTCTTGTGAAGTATTGTAAGTATCAGGTTTATTTTGAAACATTGTTAAGAAGTTTGTTTCTTTTTAATGTTATTAAATAAAGATACATTAGAAAGAGTATTCACTGACCAGTTGATTTAGTATTAAAATCAGAATTTTAAAGCTGAAAGGATTTTTAGAATTATATCTCAAACCAAAGACAGAGAAATTTTTATTCTGTCTCTTTACGTTTTCTGTTTTTAAAGTTACAGGCAAATATGATTTGACTGCTAAGTGGTAAAAATGCAATACTTTCTTGATTTAATGTCCTGAGGTGTGATAGCTATCTCTGAGAATGTTAAGTACAAAATTGCTATTCTTTATGCCTGCTATCTACTCTAAATGCATTATATTCATGAGAACAATAATACAATTATGAATGATGTAGCAAAACAATAAACGTTAAATTCACGATCGATAGCCATACTGTGGCATCTCATGGAGAATAAGAAAGTTAGGCATTACAGCAGTCCATTGAAACCATTCCTTCCAGAGACTTTCACAAGGTGCATCCAGGGTTTCCTGAAGGTTACCCACAGACAAGTGGGGGAGGGGTGGAGGATGGGCAGGGACAGTGGAAGTGAGAGCCCAAGAGGCAAGCAAGTTTTCCTGTTTTGTTTTACTTATTGAACTTTGTGAAATACCACACCCCTTTCCCTTTTAAACTAAAATCCTTTTATCTAATCCGAATTCTTCAGGTATAGAGGAGAAGATTGAAAGCTGAGTAGATTCAGACACTTACCCAGAGACATGTCAGTAATTATCAGTGTAGGGTTGACATTACACACTACTACCATGGATAAGTAAGCAGTCCTAACTTTCTATTTATGTTTTCTCCCATATTTCTTATTTGTTTGTTGGCTTTGTCCTCTTTGCCATCATAATTTGTTTATTCATCTTAATGCACTCAATTACTTTGCAATTATTGGCCCATATGTAGCTTATAATTTTATAATTTATATAATTTTTTATAATGTGCTTGCTTGCAGATGCTCACATTACTGCTGGCCAGTTGTTTTAGGATCATTTGGTTCTCTCAAGCTGATATATAAGCATGATTAATTCCAATATGAAATAAGCAGAAAAAGAAATTCAGATAGAAACTATTTCTTCAGATTTTTTTTCCTGCCTTTTCCAAGGTCAATAAGATAAATTCTCTAAGCTTGAATGTTTTTAAAGTGCTTTCCAAGGAAATTTATTGTTTTTTGATGAGGTATAAGTTCTCCAGCATTCGGAAGTCTGAACGCTCTTAGGCATTTGGAGTTTAAAACAGGAATAAACCTTTAGAAACCCAAGGAGACTTTGGCTAAATGTATTGAGCTAAGTTCATCTTTAAAATAAAGTGAAGCCATGAAAATCTGCTAAAATAGGAGACTAACCCAAGGTCTCCTTTTTGGGTTGGAGAAATGCAGTAGGCCCCAGGTTTTATCCTCCCTATTTTTGAATAATTTACTCTCCTGATAGCTTCTGAGTGAAATAGCAAGTTAAGTGTGAGTATCCTTTAACCTGAAACAAATATGCTGAGGGCTAACCTAATGCCACTGGATATGTCTCCCTAAAATGTTTTTAAGAATATATTGGTTGAGATCTCAATCCTTCCCACTATTGATGCTTAGCTTTAATAAAAAATAAATAAACATCTTCAAGATGTGGGTATTGCAATATAAGTACAGCTGACTTATTTTGCATATTTGGCTAGGGCCTAAGAGAAAAAAAATGATCATTTCTTTAGTTTGTGCTTGCGTAGACCTATATTATAATCTAGATTTTAGACCTTTTTATTTTTATGAACTCACATTTATTAACTATAGGGCCCTCCAGAAGCTAATAACGTGTAATGCGCCATGTAACTTGAATTTGAAATGAAAAATGGCAAGAACTTTTGGTTGATTAATTCATTTATTCATTCAAGAAATACATATGGAATACCTACCCATGTACCTTAGTACTTAGTGCTTGGAGTACATTATGAATAAAATAGACAAATGTTCTCAACTTTGTGTGTGTGTGTGTGTGTGTGTGTGTGTGTGTGTGTGTGTGTAATAAATAAATAAATAATCTAGTATCTTAGAAGGTGAAAAGTTCCATGGAGAATAGGAAAAGTAGAACGGTTTAACAGGATCTCTTAATTTAAAATTAAGGACTTTTGTCCCCTCAAATCTGCGGGAGTAATAAATCTCCGACACGAAGTAGAGTGGGTTATTAGTAAGTGCCCATGTTTGTTTTGCCATGAGAAGAGAAAACAAACACAACTTTATATGTTCTTTTTATTTATTTATTTATTTAGTTTTGGCTGTGTTGGGTCTTCGTTTCTGTGCGAGGGCTTTCTGCAGTTGCGGCGAGCTGGGGCCACTCTTCATCGCGGTGCGCGGGCCTCTCACTATCGCGGCCTCTCTTGTTGCGGAGCACAGGCTCCAGACGTGCAGGCTCAGTAGTTGTGGCTCACGGGCCTAGTTGCTCCGCGGCATGTGGGATCTTCCCAGACCAGGGCTCGAACCCGTGTCCCCTGCATTGGCAGGCAGATTCTCAACCACTGTGCCACCAGGGAAGCCCTACATGTTCTTTTTTAAGGTTTCCTTCGGGAGTTGCTTTAAAGTAGATTTCTCATTAGCTGCTAAACTCAATGTTTTCCCACTAGGCAGTTTGCCCCTAACACTGAATTAGTGGGAGAACCATTAGAACAACTCTGCCATTTAAGGACAAGAAGGTTTTTAAAGTAAAGGTATGTCTACATGGGATGTCGAGTTGGTTTCAGTTTTTTGATAGTTGCTTTTTTTTTTCCCCCACCAGAAACATAAGGCAGTATTTAAGCCAGATGTGTTGGTGGAAGCAAAACTTGGATTAAGGATATTAAGTCCCCAGCAGGAGACTTTAGAAGAATTTCTTGGTTGCCTCAACAAAACCCCTCTCTTCCATGGGGAATAGTTAAACAATTATAACAATAAAGAAATTAAAGCAAAGAAATGTCTAGTGGCTGTTATTTGAACAAGTACGTTTCACAGGGAAACCGATGATAAACAACTTTGTCAAATTTGACTGCTTTAAGAGCGTACCTCCATTGACCTTTGCAAAAATAGGACTTGCATTCAAGTTGTAATGAAAATGGCTTAAACATGCTAAATGCCAGTATGATGGACTCTTCTAGAATGTGCTATCTGCTAATAGTATAGGTGTGCTGCCTGTACACACTTTATAGGGTTTCTCTCAACTCATTCAGTTATATAATTAGACGAAGTGTGGTCTTAGAACAAGTAATGCCCTCTGTCCTTGCAAAACCTGTAAGTGCAAAATGCTCAGTCTTGTAGCGCCCTGGATGATTTTCTCCTGCTAAAATTTCATTGTTTGATTTTTACCAGTATGCCTATCTGCCAAGCTTATTTATTTGCTTACTAACTTCACACATTTATTTACTCACTTATTAAGAAAAATATGAAATGAACTCCTTTATGTTTGGGACGTTGTGCTAAGTACTTATAGAGATCTGGATAAAAATGTTTTCACGTGAAAGGCGGGACTGTGGTATTGCTAGTCACAGTACGCAACTTGAGAACCACTAGTTCTTTCTAGGTTATAGCTGTATATAGATTAGGAAAGGAGAGATGGATGATAGTGAAGACATAGTAGTGTCACTAGGTTTGGAAGCAGAGAAGCAGAAACTGGATTAATTCAATTAGGTGCTACACATGTGACAGTCATAATGATGACAAAGAAAATGTTACATGCTGTTGCTTTTATTCCTCTTGATAAGGCAGAGGCATTTTGATACATTTCAGAATTATTTCAACACAGTGGTCCTTTATGTGAAGTTAAAAACAAATTACATTATTGATAATAATTGTTCACATTTATATATTCAAGTAGTTTGTAAAGTTTTTATAAAGTTCTTTTGTAAAGAAAATTACTTTGAATGGATGATTTTATTTTTAGACATGGATGGATAAATTATACCATTACAGATTTTATTCAATCTATTTTTTTAATTGTCCCATGTATATTTTATCTCACTGTATATTTTATCTCACTGGTTTGCTGCAAACCTGTTTTCTTTCTGTAAAGAATTTCTTATACTTTATAGAGTTGCAATGCAATTAATTATCTAATCCTTCTAAACATTCAAAGAATGATGTGTAAAGCATTCTTCCACCTGTATGCAATGAGTTCTACTTTTGTACAACATATATAGAATTATTTTATACATACTTAGCTGTGGATGTCTAATTTCTAACTAAATTTCATCCCATAGAGTTGGAATGTTTTAGTTTCTTCAGTTTTATATCGTATCTTCTATAGAATGTGAAATTTCATATAATAACTTTCCGGGAGAAATGAAAGTAATTAAGAAGCACAAAGGTACCTTTAATTTAATTAGTCTACTTGTATCCTCAGAGGAATCTTAGTTGTGAAAAGTCTGAGGGAACTTGACCTTAGTTAATTGACTCAGAGCATTTTCCACTTTTTACATTTCTCCTCACTTATTTGGTTTAGTTCTGTTCTCCAAAATGACTCACTAAAAAATTCCAGACTATATATTTTCTCCTAAGTAATATTTTATTGAAGACTATAAATCTGTGGTCAAATCTAGAATCAATACCAATCCTGTTTTGTTACCAGCAAGGCATTGAATGTATTTTTATGATAAGAAAGTATTCAAATATGAAAATATATCTTGTTGATCTTTAAGAGTAAGGAATTTAATATGCTGACATCTACTGAATAGTTCAAATGCAGTTTGAGAGCTGCTTAATCTTCTTTTCGTGTGGATATTGCTAAACCACAGGTATGGAGAGCTTGGCTCACAAATAGATCCTTCCTTCCCTAGATGACTGTAGTATTTACTAAGATGAACTTTATCTGTTTCAGCTTAATATTTCTTTGAAAGGGCAGTCCTAATTTAGAAACAAGTGAATAAAAGACATCATGCTTTTAATTACTTTTAGAAAGGAACTTAATTCTTTCCCCTTTGAATACTCTAAATTAGAGTAAACTTTTTGGGGAGAGACAAAGCAGAGGGGAGTTGCCGGTGGAGAAGTGTTTTGAAGCCAAAAGTAAGTTACCAATCCTTTTATGGAATAAAGGAAACTGAGAAAAACAGCAGCTGCCATTTCAGCTCAATAACTCCGGTACCTCCTAGTGAAATCATTTTGAGACTGCTGAGTAGAAATAGTTTAAAGGTCTATTGTAAAAGAAACAAGAATTTTATTCATTAATTAGACTCGTCAGAGACTGCTTTGAGTTTTGCAAAAATGAATAACCTTTTATTCCCTGGTTATAGTTAAATCCTTAAACTCATTTGATTTCCTGTGCCCCATTCCATTTCACTTTAAGGTTTCACCTTTACAAATGTATTATACTAGGCCAGTCCTGGAAAGGTTTTCATTTCCCTTTCACTTTAGTAAAAACCAGAGTAACTTTGTAAAATTAACACACAACTGGGGGTATATACATTGCAGAATTGAAGTCTCTTGATAATGCATAAGTGATAGAGTGAGGGAACATTTTGTTTATGTTTCCTACCTCAACCTCAGATAGATAGTGAAGACTTTTTTTTTTGTCTTAATAGTGATTGTTTTATGTTGTAAAATATTGGACTTCTATGGAGATTATTTTCAATTTTGCTACTTTACAGTTGTGATTGTTTCAAAGGCAGAATTTATGCCAGCGTTTGGAATTTTGCTGTCTAGCATCTATCATAAATTAATTCACACTTGATTAATTTAGAATTTCTGAAAATGTGAGTCTAACATTTAACTTTCTTGACACAGTGGAAAAAGGCATGCTAAACAAATAAACAGCATAAAAAGTTAGATAGGAAAAGTATACACACTTAGAGATCAAGCAGTTTTCAAAGTTTTCAAAATAGTTGAAAATGTTCAAAGCATTATTTTTCAATCACTTTGATATGACAGTTTCAGCTCACTTATTAATTATAGCATTTATCTTCCTAAGAAATAGTTGTCTGTTTTAGATAACATATTTCAAGTTACTACAGTTTCTTAAAAATAACTTTTTTAATTTAATATTTTCAGTGTAATAAATTAGCATACATCTTAGCCAAATAGTACAATGTGCAAAAAATTGAGTTCTTCTGTTCCTACTCTCCCCGCCCAAGATACCCAATCATCAGGGGCAAGTATCTGAACTTTGGAAGCTCTTTCTTTTAGTGTTTGAACTTATATACCTAAATGGCTTATTGATATTTCTATTTCTTGATTTCTCGGTTTTATACTATATGTATCCATTAATGTCCCAGAGTACAAGCTTTTTTAACAATCTGCTCATATCTATAAAAACACATATCCTCTACCTCCATTATTTCATTAGAGTTTTATCATAACTTTTAGTTAAAACATTATTCAGTTGTTACATTATTATGAGCATGTAAGTTCGTTTCTATCTGAGCTAAATGCTGTATACTATGAATATAATTGCTTTCTTATGCAATGCTTTTTATCTGGAGTTAATCACTGGTTTTATTATGTGTTTAATTTGTACATTCCTATCACTCCAAATTCTCCAAAAGTGCTGTAACATTCTCTTAGTACAAACACATTGAAATCTAAGTGTTTTTTTAAAACTATCAGCTTCTTATTCCATTCTGCAATAGCTATCAATCGAGAACTTTCTTTCATCATCATCCATTGTCCCCAAATCCCCTTTGCTTTTCTCTTTGATTTCTGTTTATTGATTTTGTTCACTCTTTTTCTTCGAGAGGGATATTTTATCTGTGATGTTCATCCATTTAGTTTTTTTTAAAAATATTTTCTTTTTTTTTAAGATTTTTATTTATTTTTAATTTTGGCTGTGTCAGGTCTTTAGTTGTGGCATGTGGGCTCTTTATTGCCACATGGGCTTCTCTCTAGTTGTGGACTGCGGGTTTTCTCTTCTCTTGTTGAGGTGCACAGGCTTCGTAGTTGTGGTGTTCGGTCTTAGTTGCCCCGTGGCATGTGGGATCTTAATTCCCTAACCAGGGATGGAACCTGTGTTCCCTGCATTGTAAGGCGGATTCTTTACCACTGGACCACCAGGGAAGTCTCCATCCATTCAGTTTTAAATGCTGAACTAAAATGTTGATTTAATGCTCAGAATAAAACGGTTGACTGGATGCTCAGTGTGCAAAGGTCAGCGTGAGAATGGAGTACTTCCCTCACATTAAGGAGAGTCGTTTAATTGGGGATTCTTAAATATCAATGTCTAGAGATCATCTATCCTGGGCTAATTTTCATAGAGCAGAATCTTCTAATCTCTTGCAGACAAACGGGCTGGGGAATTCCCCTTTGACTATGCAGACTTTGAATTAGGCAGATCTTGGCATGGTTAACTGAGATATAAAATATAAGAAAGAAGTTTGGAGGAGACAAATGTTGAATTTGGTTTCGAATACATTAACCTTGAGGCTCTTTTGAAATATTAAATAGCAACCTGTAATAAAGGACTGGAGCTCATCACAGAGGTCTGGTCTAAATATATAGAATCGACTGGATTAGCTTATCTACACAGAACAGCAATACTCCCATATCACAGGTGCTTAAATAAGAAATTTATTTCACTCATGTGGAAGAGCATGGTGGAAGGCACCTTAGGCTGAAATGAGCACTAAAACGTCATTGAGGAGATCTCCACTCTGCCATCCCGGGGTGTGGCATTCCTCCCACAGGAGCCAAAATTTCTGATGTAGATGCTTCATCACAGTGGTGTCTCCAGTAGCAAAATGGAGGAAGAGAGGAAGATAGCATAGCTCCTCCATTTGAAAGAGACGTAGTCAACCTCCAACCCATTCTGTTTACATCTCTTTCACCACAATTTAGTCATATCTCATCAAGCTCCCAGGAAGCCCTGCAAATGTGGTCTTTTATTCTGTGTGGTTATGTGGCAGGCTAAAAATTGGCTTTCTATATTTAAATAAAAATAAGGGAATGGCGGCTGGAGTATGCATCTCACAGTCCTAAATTAAGTCACTGGCATATAGATTGCATTTGGAAATATGGATATGTGTGAATCACAGCATGTATATTAAAATCCTATTTTTAAGTCAGATTTTTGTGGATTGAGCAATGAATGGTAGGTGAGGCGCTAAAGAGAAACAGAGACAAATCCTTCAAGAAGCTTGGATGAAAGATGAGAGCGATAGGACAGTAGGCCCAAAGTTTAGGTTTTGTGGGATAGGACAGTAAAGTGAATTCAGAAAGAGGTGAGTCGGGACTTCCCTGGTGGCGCAGTGCTTAAGAATCCGCCTGCCAATGCAGGGGACACGGGTTCCTGATCCGGGAAGATCCCACATGCCGCGGAGCAACTAAGCCCGTGTGCCACAACTACTGAGCCTGTGCTCTATGAGACCGCGAGCCACAACTGCTGAGCCCACGTGCCTAAAACCTGTGCTCCTCAGCAAGAGAAAGCCACTGCAGTGAGAAGCCCGTGCACCGCAACAAGGAGGGGCCCCTGCTGGCCGTAACAAAGACCCAAGAAGGCAGCCAAAAAAAAAAAAAGAAAAGAAAGAGGTGAGTCAAAAATGAAGGACGTGATAAGACTGATGACCAATTAATATTTGTTAAGTGACGCTGTCGATGCTGAATTGAATGCTTTTATATGTTCTAACCATTTGCTGTACGTATTATTACCATCTTCATTTTTTAAGTGAATAAACTTAGGCCAGAAATATTAAATAACTTAAATTGAGACTCAGAGTGCTAAATACCAGAGCGGAGATTAAAACCACCTGACAGTTTTAATCTTTAGAACCATGTTATTACACTAGAGGGTCAAGTAAGTGTAAACTAGACTAGAGAAGCCCCTTTATTTCATGGAGTTAAGCCTCTGCTGGGACCAGTTGCTTGGTGTTCCTGAAATGAGTCTAAGGCAAGTTAATTGAATTTAATTTTATAGCATCACTACAATTATCTAATGTGTTCATCTCCTCATACGATGGTCTTACCTCAAGAACAGTCCATTATTTGTGGCTCATTGTGAGGAGAGGGTATAAATGTGTGTAATTATGTGGGCCCTGCATATATGACAGTATTGAGCTTTTTAAATTACTTTTATTTACCCTCTACTGTGACATTTTCAAGTTGATAATAATATTCTCATTATACACATGAGAAAACTGAGGTTAAAAGGTACTATGAATTGTCCAAGGCTTGTAAATGGTTGAATCAGAATTGGAACCAAGGCCAATTCCACAGCCCGAAATCTAAAGGACTCACTCTACAATGTTGTCTGCAGAATGCATATATTTGTTTCCTAGGGCTGCTGTTAACAAATTACCACACACTTGGAGGCTTAAAACAACAAAAATTTGTTCTCTCACAGTTGCGGAGGCCAGAAGTCCAAAATCAGGGTGTTGGTTCCTTCTAACGGCTTCTGGCCTTTTCCAGCTTCTGGTGGCTCACAGTTTTCCTTGACTTTTGCCAGCATAACTCGAGTTACCAACTACATCTTTGCATGGCCTTCTTCCCTGTGTTTCTGTGTCTCTCCTCCTTTTTTTTGTCTCTCTCTCTTTTTTTTTTTTTTTTTGGTGAACATTTTTGGTCCCCAGCTTCATATTAATGTTTAGATTTAGAAACTTGGAGTTTGACTTTTTTTTTTTTAGCATCTTTATTGGAGTATAATTGCTTTACAATGGTGTGTTAGTTTCTGCTGTATAACAAAGTGAATCAGCTATACATATACATATATCCCCATATCTCCTCCCTCTTGTGTCTCCCTCCCACCCTCCCTATCCCACCCCTCTAGGTGGTCACAAAGCACCCAGCTGATCTCCCTGTGCTATGCGGCTGCTTCCCACTAGCTATCTATTTTACATTTGGTAGTGTATATATGTCCATGCCACTCTCTCACTTCGTCCCAGCTTACCCTTCCCCCTCCCCGTGTCCTCAAGTCCATTCTCTCTGTCTGCATCTTTTTTGTGTCTCTTATAAAGACTCTTCTCATTGGATTTAGGACCCGCCCTAATCCAGGATGATCTCATCTCAACATCCTTATCTTAATTATATTTACAAAACCCTTTATTCCAAATAAGATCACATTATGAGGTTCTGGGTGGACATATCTTTTGGGGGACCACTATTTAACCAATTACAGTGGTCAAGGATGAATTTTTAAAGCCGTTTAAAATTATGAAATATAAGAAAAGTACAGAAAAAATACATAATATACAATGTAATTAATAATTATTAAGTGATCAGCGGAGTGGCCACCACCTGCATGGAGACAAAGAACATTCCCAGCACTCTGAAAATACACAGTTTCCTTTAATAATCATCTCCTCATCCCTCTTCACTAGGATTATCTGGACTTTATGGGAATCACTTCCTCACTTTTCTTTAAAATTGTACTCATGTAGTAAAATAATACAGTTTTACATATTTTTGAATTTTATATAAATGAAACAATTATATATCTCATGCTTCCTTTAGTTAATATAATACTTATAAGAATCATATATATCACTGACGGTGGTTGTAGTTGGTTCATTTTCTTTGCAGATTGGTTATTCGTTTCGCTTTTGTTGCATATATGTGATATATATATATATTTTGGCTATCACAAATGCTGTTGTTATGAAATTTTTGTATATTCTAGTATAACTGCAGTTTTATGTGAGATATATGCTTATTAGATGATGACAGTTTTTCAAGGCAGTTGTAGCAATATAGCTCTCATCAGCATTTTGTGTGAGTTCCCATTGCTCTCACATGTTTAATAGCTCATGGTGTCAGCTGACATTTTAGTTATCTGATGATTTCATAGGTGTGTAGTCATATCCATGATAGTTTTTCACTTAAGTATCCTTAATTACCAGTGATATTAAAAGTAGTTTCATAGTTTTATTGGATTTATATTTCTTTAAAAACAGTCTCAGATTCCAAACTTTTGTACTAGATCCAAACCGGTGAGGGGAGCTACATGTCTAAGGTTATGAGATAGGCAAAGGAAGTGTTGAAAAAAAGTGGGAATATAGATCTTTTGGCCAAAGATATATTTTCATCACAAAGAGATAAAAATATAGTAATGAGCTGATACATTTTGAAGAAAATGCAATGTCTAGATGAATACATACCTTCAGACGACTATGCTTACAGTTGTGAGATTTTCTAATTCCCATTTACCTTCTAGCTAAGGCTATGAACAATTTATTGTTTATTTCTTAGCAATTATAATATTATCCATAGAATACTGAATTTTAATGAAAATTTAATTATTCAAAATAAGATTGAATCTATCAGACTGGTATTAACCTACTAAATGATAAGCTATCTTCTGCACATTCTCCTACCTATGGTCATTTTTTAGTATTATTTCTCATTTTGAAGATTTTTAGTAGTTCCTAGATTTGCAGTCCTAGTATACATATACTTCTTTAAAATAATTTTTGTGCTTTATAATTATAATCACATCTCTTTCAGAAGAAGAAAAATAGAAAAGGTGGCCATTATGTGTCAGTCTCTCAGATGAATTATATTCTGTCATGCTGCTCTTGTCCAAATATATGTCTTCCTAGTAGATATAGATTGAAATCGGAGTAAATCTGTATTATCATTCTACTGGGTGTTGGGGGGTTTCTCTTAAAATCATGCTTCTCAATTTGCCTTGAGTCTCTTTGGCTCCATCTCCTGCTGTTGTAATCATTAGAAGTCCATAGAGAGTGGAATTTCTCAAAATATAGACAGTTTTATTCAGAACATGAGCCCTGCAGGCATTTCTTTTCATTTTTACTTAGCTTGGGATATACAGATACACCTTTGACTTTCGTATGCTTGTTACAGAGCCTGAACACAATGTATGCTTCCTTCTGCTTTTGAGATACAGATGGCAAAAATCCTTAGTCTGCCAAGAAACTTTATTTGCTTCTAAATTCTGACTGTCCCATTATATGACTTTGTTATATTAAGATTTTAATAGTGCAGATAAGGATCAAGGCTCCTTTGTTGTTGAAATGTTAAATCACTCTTTGGCTTTCTTACATCTGACAGTTATTTTCTACTTCATCTTTAAAAGCGGAAGTTCACGAGCTTTTCATCCAGTGGAGTGGTTAGATTTTATTCTTGCTTAGACTCATTGAAACCTGCCAACCGTATAAAAACAGTTGCCAATATGGGAGAAGTCTTCCTTGTGTTGTGATAGAAAGGGTTTCACTGTTGAGACATGACCCTAAAAAATGTATTCCTCCATTAAAAAAAATGTGACTGCTTGTCTCAGGTGGCTTTCTACAGGAAAGAGGCACAAAGTGGATTATTTGATAACATCTTAGATCTTAGTTTATTTTTCAAACTATATATGTATGTGCTTACAAACATATATTTTGTATGTGTGTGTATATATGTATGTATATGCACACACATACATATATATCCAATGTTAGAAACGGTTTCAATTTAGTGCCAATATTAAATTGGACAGGAACTTTCTTTGGACTTGTTTTTTGACAAACTAGGAAAGCAAGCAAATATTTTTCTTTTTTCTTTTTAAAATTGATGCATGTTTTTCAGGCCATAATTGAGATGCAGGCATCTGGATTTAAAAAATATTCAAAATGAGCTGATTTTTTGTTAATGAACGTCTCTTAGCACAAGTATGGTTTTTCTCCACCACCTGGATTCTTAACCAGGTCCTGTTTAAGACTGAGTTTCTGAGTAATGAAATCCGAATAAGGAGGACCTCTGGAACCCTTTAAAAATTAAAAAAAAGTGTATAAACACACACACACACATACATATACGTACACACACACACACACTTCATTTTGGTGTTCTTCAGAAGTGTGTTGACGTTTCAAGTGAACCCAACCATTTGTTTTTCTCTTTACACTGCAGAGTCTACCTGATCTTTCAGAAATGTGTTTTGCAACGATTTCCACCTGTAAATACATTTTAAATTTTAGTTTCCCAATACTGTAAAATATTTTTTAGCATTATAAACATGATACACATGTGTATATGTGAATGTACAGAGTGGGTTACATATGTACATCTCTTTGTCATTAATTCCCTATGCTGCTTTTGTGTTCACACCGTGTATTCACAGAACCCCTAAATTTCCTTGTGCATAGTCCTAAATAGCATAAAGTCAGGGATTTTAACTGAACTATGGCTTTATTCTCCCAATGAAATCCTGAGGAATTGCTCTAAGAATTCACATAGAAGGTAGCCTAATAATACATTTTCTAGAACATCTTTAAGGGATTAGAAGTCTTAAACTCATCTTTGGTAGGTAAGGGCTAAGACTTCACTCCTTTATGGAATGCAGGTGCATGGCACATTCTTCAAGGTTAGTAGCTTAGTAGTATAATTTTATTATACTTACTATATATTGTTAATGTATAGTAAATGCATAAGGTGCATCTTTATTTAATAATTTTGAAAACAGTGAATTTGAACACCAAAACTCCAGCTATTGTGAGTATAAAATTATATGATTTGCTCTATAATTTTTGGATAATAAATTATTTTCTTGTTATATCAATAAAGCTTTCTTTTACAGATATCCTTTCAATATCCTTTCAGATAATTATTTCTTTTTAGCATGGTCATAATTAATTATCTTAAATGAATATAATAATTCTTTAAAAAATACACAGAGCAATCTGCCAAAGCCTTTAAAATGCATTCTGTGGTTCCGAATTCTGGTTGGTTCCCTTTTGGATGTGAATTGTGCCTGGCCTGATTAGTTTAGTCTTTATGCCTTAATTGTAATGTGTCCTAAAGTAAATTGAACATTTATAGGCTATTTATTACAGCTGAAGATATAGCATAATAAATCACTCTTTCAGTGTTTTTTGGGGAAAATGTACACACATGAATGAATACATACTGGCAGTTTAAAATGGTCTTTCACTAAAGACAGCGTGTGTCTATCATGGAAAATATTCTGCAGCAGTTTGCCCACAGGTGAAATGTGTTTGGAGTGTCCTAAATTTTGTTTCATGAATCCTTTCTGCCATTCTCAGACTAATGACACTCTTCATGGCAGGCCTGAGTACACTTTTAAACTCCAAAAGAAAAATGTGGCTAAATAGTGTATTGAAATACATACAGTTGAACCAACAGGAAAATGCTCATTTTTCTAAGCATAGGATTACTAACAGAATGCCAAAATTAAAGGTCAGTTTTGGAATGAACTCTCACTTGGTGAAGTTTATAAACCAGCATATATTATATGAGGACAGAAAAATCAATTGTATATCAAAGTCGTGCCTTTAAAGAAGTATGTTCTGTTTTTTTTTTTTAATTAAAAAAATGAACGTTTTTGAGCCCTAACCTATGGTTTTTCAGATTTTTTTCTAAATTCTCCCTATGAAAAATGAAACAAAAATGTTTTTAAAAGGAAACTAAAATGGAGAGATTATGTGAAAATATAGGAAAGTGAAGGAGTCCAAATAGGCAATCTAAATATATTGAATAGAAGAGAAAATGGTACAAAATAACACTTGTGTTCTTGGGATCAAAGTCTTTATTCCTTGTGGTTGGTTGAATCTTTTTGGTTACTAAGTTCCCTCGAACAAATTCTAAAATCAAATTAAGTCAAAGTATGTGCAATTATGAATCATCTCAGAGTACGATTTCAGTGTACTTATTGTCCTAAAATGTCAAAGAAATTATACAAGCTAAGTAATTCTCAAAGCACCACATAAAGTTTAGGTATTTCTTTTCTTACAGAATATATGTTTTTCACTTTAGTGATATATTTTATTATAAAATTTGACAGAAGCAACCAAGGAGAGAGACGAGAGAAGCCCCCAGAGACTGTTGCTTTTCTTAGGTGACAAATAAAAAAGAAGCATCCCTTTTAGTAACTTTCTTTCTTTGCTATATTTATTCTGTATATGATCTGGCTGAGACCAGACAAAGAATGAAAAATACACTTCATTTGTTCCAACTAAAAGAAAGATTTGAAATGTATTTCCAGGTTATTTCCAGGGTACTTTTCCTTTCATTTTTAAATAGTCAATTTTCTGAGATTCAAAATCAACATCCAAACCACATGTCATAAATATAAAGTTCCGAAAGGTGAAGGAGACGCACTGTTGCCCTTGTAGACAGTGAGTGATGAATGTGAGGATAAGGAAAGAGAGGATTCATATGAAGATTGCAAAACTAAGCCTGTGGGCCGTGGCTCTGGGTGATGCGCGTTAGAAGGAGAGGCAGATGTTTTACTACCGTGAGCATCATGCACCTTGCCCTGCTCGCATGTCTACTGATATGCTTGTAGCCCCGAGATTTATGAAAAAAGGCAGGAGAAAGCAAGGCCTCTCCTGATACAATGCATTTCATTGCCATCAAAGAACAAGTGTTACCAAGTGGTAGTGACTTCATCAAGTTGCTGTCTTAACAGTGATAAACCACAGGTCTTATTTCTCCAGGGAGAAACTTGGGTAGTTAATATGATGCATATAGACATAAAAGATCGTTGTAATGGTATTAGTGTCCTAGTGAATACACAAGACGGTGCTTAAGTGATGCTCAAATTAAGATGTTTGATAAACAAGAAAGAATTCCAGGTAGCCTGACCTTTGCATATACTTTCAATGAAGGAAGTCGTTTAAATATTTTAAATATTAGGTCATCTAGCACCTTGGGTCTCTTTGAGGTTACCAACAGACATGATTCTTTTGCTGTTGTTCTTTTCTGTTCAACCTATGTGACGTTGCTATGAAAAGTCATAAAGAATCTTTTCCTTTCAGCTTTAGCAAAGCCGTCAAATCTGCATCACTGGTAGAAATCTTTAAAAGGTTTTGCGATGATAATAAGTGTATCTTAAAGCATCTCGTCATGTTAATTCATTTCAAATACCAGTTATCATTTTGATTTGCTTGAGAAAGATGAGTGTAGGAAGCTTTGTGGTAGTTTTTGTGTGAGGAGGAAAAAGATAGCATGCACCCATGTATGTCTTGGTACTCGTTTCAGAAAATAACAGTATCTTTTTGTTATAGCACATGGTAAAAATATGATAGAAACTATAAACAAATTAATTACAATAGTATTGCCCTCACAGATAGTCCTGGGTACATTATTAAGTAGCTGTGATCATTGAGGCAGTGACACAAGGCATTGTTGTTGGTTGTTTTTTTCCTTTTTTTAGAGTTGTTTGCCTTTACTTGGTTTCCATTTCTTGAAATTCACCCACGAATTGGGAAGAATTTTACTGCTTTCAGAATTTTGAAATCTATGTATGCAGCTCTAAACAATCTATATGGTTTGGTTTTGCCTGTTTAGGAACCTTACATGGCAGAATTTTGCGGTATGAATTATTTTGTATGGTGTTACTGTCACTAAATAACATACTTATAAAATTTGTTCAGGTTGTTGCATGTAGATTTAGCTTTTACCTTTTATTACTGCACAATAATCCCGCTATATGTATTATGTTACAGTGTATTAATCCATTTGACTTTGGGCCTTTTGGTTGTTTGTATGTTTACAGGCCATTTAGAAATTTCTTGCTGTGAAGTGTCTATTCAGGTGTTTTGCCCAGTTTTTTTTCTTCATTGTGTTGTCTGTGTTTTCTTATTGATATTTTGGAGTTTATTTTGTATTCTGAGTATAAATCCTTTGTCAGTTTCACATGGTGCAAACCCTTTTTCTATTCTGTGATGTTCATTTACTTTCTTCATGTTGTCTTTGATGACCATTTTAAAGTGCATGAGCTTTTTGTGATTTTTTGTTGGTTTGTTGTGGTTTGTTTTGGTTTTGCTTTATGGTTAGTGCTTTTGTGTTTTATTTAAAAAATTTCCCAAGATTATAAAGAGACTCTCCTAGCTTACTATGTTATCCTCTTAAGGCTTTGCAGGGTTTTTGTTGTTGTTTTGTTTTGCATTAACATGTAAGTCTATAATCCACTTGGTGTTATTTTTTTGCCTAGTGTGATGGGTATGGTCCAATTTTGTTTATTCCATGTAGATATCTGATTATCCCATTTCTTGAAAAGTCTGATATTTCCCTACAATATTTTCCCCACAAATCTACAGTGCCTCTTTTTCATAAGTAAAATATCCATATCTGCATGGGTCTATTTTTGTTTCCTTGGTCCTTGTCTATCTCTTTACCAGAACCAAACTATCTAATTATTGTGGCTTTATAATACATCTTAATATCTGGTAGAGAAACTACTCAGTATTATGATTATTTTAAAATATTTTGCCTCTTTGATTTTCACATAAATATTTTAATTATATGGGTCCACACACACACACTACACACACCAAAAACTATTAACATATCAATTTAGGACTGCATTAAATCAGTCTATACTTTTGGGAGAGAATTGACATTTCTACAATATTCTTTTTTCTAGTCCATGAAAATACTGTATATCTGGATTTATTTGCTTATTTCATGTGTCTTAATAAAAATTTTAAAATCTTGCACATGGTTTTTAGATTTATTACTAGGAATTTGACAATACCTTATTTTCTTTTAATATTAATGACATGCAAAATTATTTTCTTACTCATTCACAATTCTAAAATCTTGCCGATTCGCATAACTAAACTATAAATTATTGGGCATTTTCTTTAAATACAGTCATATCATCTTTCTTAAAATTTGTGTACATTTTATTACTTCTTCTTACCTTACTACACTGATGGCAGATTCTAGTACAGTGTTCATTAGAAGTTATATTGGGCATCCTTTTCTTATTTCCAGTTTCAAAGGGAAAGCTTTCAAAATTAAATACTGTATCTGTGGAAAAGTGCTTTAGATATTCTTCTAGATTTAAGGAATTCCTTCTTAAAATTTTCTCACATTTTTATAATGAACTAATACTGAGCATTAACAAGTGATTTGCCTGTCTGTATTGAGATGTTTATGTGATTTTTTTTTCTCCTTTAGTGTCTTAAAATGGAAAAATACATAGATGGATTTGCAACATTTCTTTCTTGGTATAAATACAACCTAGTTAGGTATATTATCCTTTTTAGATAATTCATCTGTTGATACCTTTACAAACTTGCTAAGTATTTTCTCACGTGTGTTCATAGGTGAAATGGGTCTATAAATTTTCTTTTTGATTTTGTTCTTGCCAGTTTTTGATACTAAAGATGCGTATTCTCTTTTTTAATTCTTTAGACAAAATTATATAAATTTGAATTGTATTTTACTTGAGATTTTAATAAAAATCTCTAGTAAAGACACCCAAGCCTGAGGTTTTCTTTCTGGAAGATTTTTATTGTGATACCATTATTTGGTTAATTGATTGCTTGAATCATAATATAAATGAATGTATTCATGGTCATAGGAAGTTTAGGTATTATATTTTTGGAGTCAGTTTCAAGTAGGACTTTTCTAAGAATTTGTCCATTTCTTTTAAAATTTCAAATAGATTTGAATTTCTTATTCGTATTTTTGATGCCTACAGTAAGTCATCTATCTCATTTTAAGAGAAAAATCCCTCAATAAATCTCACCACACCAGAAGACTCCTTCAATTTATGTGTCATTTGCTAGAATTTCTTCTTCCCAACCTCAAGCCGATCACTGTTTAAGGTAATGGAATACTATGATTGGTTTGCACTAAGGGAGACTTTGTTCCTTTCCTATGACTTTGCCGTGGAAATGTGAACACCTAAACAACTATGTCAGCAATAAAGAATGGAGGTTATGACTGGAGTTAACTAGCAACCAGCATTGTCTAATATAGAAAAACAGACAGAGGCATATGGAGAGAGGAAAAAAAAAAAAAAATCAGAGAGAGATGGAGTGGTAGTATTATTTTTTACTTAAACTGATTTGAGTTAGAATTCTGACTTGTGTAACTGGAGAATTTTCCACGTAACTCATGTAACTGAAGTAACTGCCGTGAAAAATGGTGGGTCTTTATTTCTTATTTTGGTTATAATTTATCTATGTTATGTGGCTTGAGACCTGATGGATGATTTTCATTTTCAAGCCCGTTTGGGACATTCTAGAATCAGTGGAAATGAGCATGTGCTATTTTGAGGAAAGATATCTTATCTTTATCTGAGCTGTTTTGAAAGTGCTATGGTACTAGGATGAGACACTTGTTTCTTTATATTTAATGTTACATTCTAGGGAATGCTAGCGGCTGTAACAAAGAGGCCAAACATTCAGTGGTTAAAATAACACAGTAATTTATGTCTCTAAGTCTGCAGTAGATACGTGGGTACTCGCCCAATTTTACTGGAAGGTAAAAAAGACTGGTCTCAGGAGTCCAGATTGGAAGGAGCACTCCTCACTTTTGTTTGCAGTCCATTGAAATAATTTAGCTATGAGGCTGTGTCTTACTGCAAGGGAGGCTGGTGCATGCAGTGCAGTTGGACATACACGTACATAGTACTTCTGTTATTGCAGAGAAGAGAATTTACTTTTGGTAAACAATGAAGTCTCTGCTACACTGTCAGTCATTGTTTAATATCCATGTATATATCAGGGGAAAAAAAAGAAATGTAATAAATCCTTAGAACAAAATGTTATATATAACATTTATAAAAGTTTCTATGGCCCTAGGGGTTTATGAGAAGATATATTTAATAAGAAAGAGAGTGTATCGCAATTAAAAAAAAAAACAAAAGAAACCTCCCACCAGTTTCATGCCTTAGTAAAAATCATGTCATTTTGCATTGTGTAAAGATTTTCTATTTCCAATTTGCTTTCAAATCTAGCATGTACTCTTGGCTTTGGTGCCAGTAGCAGCCATTTCATCACTGAGTGGTCACTACTCATGTGGTGACTAATACTGAGGAAACTGTTATTCATCAACCAAAAAATCCTTCGCAAATGCTGAGTCAGTTAACTGAGAGTTTTTTTAGGTTGTTATTGTTTTTGTTTACTTTTTCTAGTACTGGTTTTCAAGGATGTATCAGTGTATTCTAATGTGGTGAGAATAACTTGGCAGAGTATAGATAAAGTAGAAACCATTAAAAAGACATTAGGAAATTGAAGCTATCTTTTGAAGGAAACATTGATTATTGAATGTGTTCACTGTCTTTTGTGAATTACATCTAAAGAAAATACCCCCTAAAGTACTTTGTAGACTTTGTATCAGGGGAGAAACGCTCTGTCAAAATGACAAGAACAGTGGAGCCTCATGAAAATATTGAAAACAAACAAACAACGAGAAACTATGTCATGAAACTCTCTTTTCCTTGTTATCACAGTGTTACGCACTGACTTTAATGTTTTCCTCTTTTAGATTATCCATCATCAAAGTAGGCTCAACTTTTGGGGAACATCAAAACGTGAGGGTTTCATTCTGTTGTTTTCACTTGAAATAACCAAATATGATTCTTAGAAGTATTTGTTTTAACAAAATATTATAGGATTATTATTATTATTATTATTTGCCTAAATTTGCCCTGTCTTTCTTAAAACTGTGAGTAAAAATAGTTCATCTTTCTCTCTTAGTTTTCTTATAATTTCTTCATTAATCCAAGGATGGCATTATTTCTAAGAGTACTGACTTTACTCTTCGTACTTACCAAGTTTTACAGCAAGATAACATGATTTCTAACATATCAGTAGTAAGTAAAACTAGGTTAAATTCTTTAATTGCATTATTTTTATATAAAATATTTTATAGAATAACTTAAGAGCATGTCTACAAAACAACAATAAAATTAACTGAGATTGTATATTCTCTCTCCTAGTTTTTGTTTGATCTTGGCAAATTTTGTTTTTTATCACTGTGTTATTAAATCCCCACAGATAACCATATTTGTTCCACATCAACTCAATTTTCAGTTTGCGTCCTTAATATCTGGGTTGTATATGACTTATTAAAATAATCCTTGAGTTAGTAAGCCATATAACAGATGTGGTCAGTATTTAGGATAATGATTTTCATATTTAGGATAAATATTGCTAAAATCATTATCCTAAAGGCTGGTCATATTTAGTAATAAATTATTTTTAAGACTTGACTAAACATCTATAGTAATGTTGCATTAGTATCAAATATTCAAACATTTGCTATGTCCTCACATGGGATTTCCTAACATAAACTTTTGGAAGAGTGTTTTTGACTTTAATTTATCCCAGAAAATATTCATTTTGGACACTAAGAACTGAATGTTCCATTTTTGCTATTGAGTCTTTATAAGACACCCAGCCTAAAATTTATGCATAAAGTACTAATTAACCTACAAAAGTTTAGCTTGTGTAATTTTTTTTTTCTTCTTATTAGCAAAACTCATGTTGGTGACACTACTTTTAAAAAAAGGCATATTTGCTTACCACCTGATTACTTTCCTTTTTAAAAAAAAATCTATTATTTATACTACCCCTCAGTTGCATTTTAAACCTATAGCAACCACTTCCATACCCATCTTCACTGTTAATACATTGGCATCCTTTACCCATACCAACTCTGCAGTTGTGGTTAATGACCATGTTGATTATTCATATTTCCCATTTTGTCATAATAGTTATTTTAGAAATATAGAGCCTATAACTTAGCCCATATTAGGTTTCAAAATGGATCTTCACAGTTTTTAGTCTCAAACCTTTTCATATGACTGAAAATTTTTGAGATGAATAACAAAAAGCTTTTGTTTGGGAGGGTATTATCTAATAGTATTTACTGTGTTAGAAATTAAAACAAATATATTCAAAACCTTTTAAAGTTTATTTAATTGCATGTTAACATATATAAGATGTTATTATGAAAAATAATTTTAAAATAAAAAAATGAGGGGAGTGGTATTGCTTTACATTCTTGCAAACTTTAATGTCTGGCTTAATAGAAGATCACTGGATTCTCATCTCTGTTTCTGCATTTAATCTGTTGTGATCTCATCTGTCTTGTAGCCCCTGGAAACTTCCACTGAATTCCTGTGAAAGGAAAAGAGTGAAAAAGGCAAATAATGCCTTATTATTATTAGAAAAATACTTTAGACATTGTGGACCCCCTGAAAAATTATTGGAATCACTAGAAGTCCTTTAGCCACACTTGGAGAACCACTGCTATTGAAGAATATTATTCTGCACATTCAGTGTATTTTATGGTTATCTCTCTACTCCACATCTCTTAAAATCAGTTGCTTGTAAATTTTTATATTCCAGTCCTACACTAATGGATTGCTGATGGTATCTAGGTCAAAGTATGCTATTAAAGCTATCTCTAACTTTGCATGTGTTATTCCCACTGCTAAGGAAGCTTTTGCTCATCTTTCAAGTTTCTCAAATGTCACCTTCTCTGTGACACATTAATCATGCCTTTTGTCTTTCTTGTTATGAACTTCACATATACTTTTATTATTTTACAACCAGGCCTGTAAGCCAAGATGTGTATGAAATACCACTTAATTTCCTTTAGAACTTATTTCGCTATCACCCTTTAACTTTCTAACGTTGCAGGAAATCCTGTCTTCTTTGTGGTAGGTTCCCCTTCCCAACCTCGTGTCCCTCCAGAGTCTGAGAGGCTTGCTTGGTACCCAGGGAATGCAAATGAATTTCTGGTTGCTGTGATGGTTCCTGCTGAAATTGCCAGTGCCCACAGTTAACAGTGGTGGTCTACATCTTCGTCACTTTTTAGCTGCTCCCATATGCCATAGTTGGAGTCACAAAATATCTGCCGAAGCTGGTTCCCAGTGACACAGGTCACTTGTTCTTGCATCCCTCTTAGCCTTCTCTCTTGGAAGCCGTGGGTCACTGTCCCATCACTGTGTCTGTAGTTCTGCACCCCCACCAACCTGAGAAAAAACTGTAATTTAAGGGGAACCCCAACTTGCCTCTTGCTTTTCTAAGACCCTTTTTGATTTACCATCAACACGATGATGCCCACTGGGTCTAGGATTTACAAAACAAAGGTTAAAGAGTGTAGTTTTGTCTTAAAGTAAAAATGCCTGGTTGTGTCAGACATTTATGAAAGATAGTAAAAGCTAAACTTCAGAGTGTATAGTAAGTTGTAGAAGGCTTGGGGGAAGTGAACTGTATTTGCCTTGGTTTACAGTACTTGCAAATAATGGGTTTGAAAAGAAAATGTGTTGAAAATTTGACCATATGAGATCAGTTTTGGCAGATGTATTTATAAGAGGGAAAAGAGACTGGTGAATCTTTTACTATGAAATGTTTCTGTTCAAATGAGATCATAGTCTTTAAGGTGGGGGGACTAAAAGCCCTATGTCATGGCCTATTTGTAATGGTGATCAGCTCAAGTAAATGTTGACTATTAGGTGAACTATATTTGGCCAGTGGAAGTGAAAATTGAAAAATACTTCAAATAGTTAAATCCAAATGATTTCTCTGTATAAATGAATTATACAATTAAAAAAAAAGTCACACACGTAATCACCCATAAAAAAAAAAAAAAAGAATTCTGGCAGGCTCATTCCTTTCCTTCCTCTACATACCTATTCTGAGTACATGAATCATGGACCTTTCTACTTTCTTGAAGGAGAGTCAGGAAAAAAAGGTGAAAATCTGGTATAGGGAAGAGACAACGCTGCTTAATCTACCAATAAAGTACCTAGCCATATATGTATTAAACATGGTTATTTTATTTATTAGGGTTTGTCTTTCCACCTCACTCCCCAACACACACACATATGAACACACACAACTCATGATGTTGATGTGAACGCCTCTGTGAACACCTATGTCATAGCTTTTAGTGTCAAGCGTAATGACCAGCATATAGTTGAATCTCTGTAAATGTTTAGGGCAATCTAAAAATTATAATTAAAGGAAATTGAAGATGATTCAAAGAAATGGGATACTATCCCATGCTCTTATATTGGAAGAATTAATACTGTTAAAATGGCCATACTACCCAGAGCAATGCACAGATTTAATGTGTTCCCTATCAAATTACCCATGACATTTTTCACAGAACTAGATCAAATAATCCTAAAATTTATATGGAACCATAGAAGACACAGAATTGCCTAAGCAATCTTGAGGAAAAAAAACAAAGCTGGAGGCATAACCCTCCCAGACTTCATACAATATTACAAAGCTACAGTAATCAGAACACCATGGCATTGGCACAAAAACAGACATATAGATCAATGGAACAGAATAGAGAGCCCAGAAATAAACCCACAAACCTATGGTCAATTAATCTTTGACAAAGAAGGCATGAATATACAATGGAGAAAAGACAGTCTTTTCAGCAAGTGGTGTTGGGAAAGCTGGACAGCCTCATGTAAATCAGTAAAGTTAGAACACACCGTCACATCATACACAAAAATAAGCTCAAAATGCCTAAAGACTTAAATATAAGACGTGACCCCATAAAACTCCTAGAAGAGAATATTAGCAAAACATTCTCAGACATAAATCATACCAATGTTTTCTTAGGTCAGTCTCCCAAGGCAATAGAAATAAAAGCAAAAATAAACAAATGGGACCTAAACAAACTTATATGCTTTTGCACAGCAAAGGAAACCATAAAATGAAAAGACAACCTATGGAATGGGAGAAAATACAGTAAGATCCCTACATACAAACCATCAAGTTGTGAACTTTCAAAGATGTGAAAGTACATTTGCATGTCCAATCATGTAAATTAGTTCATGTGTCTGGCATACATTGTCACTTGCATGCATCCTCTTGTGCTACCAGTGCTACCATGTCATCTATGACGAGAAAAAAAGAGCTACTACCCAGACATCACTGGATCATTTTTCCAAGAGGGTGGATAGAATTCAATCCAGCAAGGGACCAGAACCTGTGCCATCAACATCAGGTGTGAGTGAAATTGCAGCTTGCCCTCCATCTGCTATTGCTGATGATCCTTCGGTTCTACCTTCTCCCATCTCCTTTCCCTCCTCCAGTCAGTAACTCTTCTTGCCTGTTCACTCGATGCCAGCCCCTGTATGCCAGCTGTTGTACTGCACTACTGTACTTTTCAATGTACTATACTGTAAGATTTAAAATGTTTTCTTTATTTTTTGTGTTTGTTTTTTATGTATTATTTGTGTGAAAAGTATTATAAACCTAATACAGTACAGTACTATATAGCTGATTGTGTTAGTTGGGTACCTAGGCTAACTTTGTTGGGCTTACGAACATATTGGACTTAAAAACACACTCTCAGAATGGAACTCATTCGTATGTAGGGGACTTACTATATTTGCAAATGTTGTGACTGACTTACTGTATTTGCAAAAGGGCTTAATTTCTAAAATATACAAACAGCTCATACAACTCAATAACAAAAAGGCAAACAACCCAATCAAAAAATGGGCAAAAGACCTAAATAGACATTTCTCCAAAGAAGACATACAGATGGCCAATAGGCATATGAAAAGATGCTCAACGTTGCTAATTATTAGAGAAATGCAAATGAAAACTACAATGAGGTATCACCTCACACTGGTCAGAAGGGCTATCATTAAAAAGTCTACAAATAACAAATGCTGGAGAGGGTGTGGAGAAAAGGGAACCAACCCTCCTACACTGTTGGTGGGAATGTAAATTGTTACAACCACTATGGAGAACAGTATGGAGGTTCCTTAAAAAAACTAAAAATAGAGCTGCCATATGATACTGCAGTCCCACTCCTGGGCATATATCTGGAGGAAACCATAATTCAAAAAGATACATGTGCCCCAACGTTCATTACAGCACTATTTACAACAGCCAAGATGTGGAAGCAACGTAAATGTCCATCAACAGAGGAGTGGATAAAAAAGATGTGGTACATATATACAATGGAATATTACTCAGCCATAAAAAAGAATAAAATAATGCCATTTGCAGCAACATGGATAGACCTAGTGATTATCATACTAAGTGAAGTGAGCCAGACAAAGACAAATACCATATGATATCATTTATATGTGGAATCTAAAATATGATACAAATGAATTTATTTACAAAACAGACTCGCAGACATAGAAAACAAATTTATGGTTACCAAAGGGGGGAGGGGTGGGGGAGGGGGAAATTAGGAGTTTGGGATTAGCAGACACAAACTACTATTTATAAAATAGATAAACAACAAGGTTCTAGTGTATAGTACAGGGAACTATATTCAATATTCTGTCATAAACCATAATGGAAAAAAACATGAAAAAGAATATAAATATATACATGTGTAACTTATCACTTTGCTGTACACCAGAAACTAACACAACATTGTAAATCAACTACTTCAGGAAAAAAATTTTTTAAAATATATATAATTAAAGTCTTTAATTACCAATATATTTTATCTTAATTCTCTTTGAAAATGAATCTAATCTATGCCTTCTTGTTCATCATTTGAATTGAAGAATTTAAGGCATAAGACCACAGATAAAATAACTGATAATGTTCTTCAAGGATTTCAATACAGTCAAAGTTCTTATTGTACTAAGAACATTTACTGAATATTAATGCCATGCAAAGCTCTATAATGAAGTAGTGAAAGGAGATATAAAATAAGTAGACAATATGTCTTCTGACTCAGAATTGTTTATAAACTAAAATTTTCTTTCCAGTACTGGAAAATTATAGCCATCTAATACACTGACATATGCAAACTAATACCTTTGTCTACAGGAATTTTTGTGAGCACTAAATGAAATGATGTTTTAAAGTAGCTAGTACAGGGTGTCGTAGGTTTTAGGTGCTGCTCAGTAAATGGCAGCTATTTATGTTGCTTTTTTATTTCTCTCTGACTATAGACCTTGTGGATCTGTAGCACAGCTATCATGCAGCTATGAGAATTACCACTTTTCTCTGCTGCCAATAAATTCTTTTTGTACCAAGAGGGAATCTAGAATTTTCTTACTTAATTAATGTGTGTAATAAAATAACCATTATAGTAGCAGAAAATGGAGGCCCAAAATGATTCTCTAATGTCTTAGGAATGTACTTCACAGGAGGCAATGGGGGAGAAATCTGAATATCCCAATAGTTTTAAGATTTTTTCTGACTTCTTTCTTTTTCTGTGTTTTATGACATGCTTATTGTCTGCTGTGTCCCCATAAACTCAAAGTATGTGTTGACACATCCTGCTCAGCTTCTTGAAGTATATTAATACGTACAACATAAGATCTCTTCCTGCATAAAAATGTCTTCATTGTATAATGAAAGGAGAATTGCACTGAGTTTTTGATAAACATTTTAGAAAGGATGATTCAAAGCAAATTTACAATTTACTATAAAACTTCTGTAGACACCTGATGGATTTGCAGACTGGTAATGTGTTTGAATAATTTTGTCAACACAAAAATCCAATAATGTAAAATCTTTAACGTAAAAGGCTTCCTTGTGTTGGTGCTTAAGAACGTGGGGTCTAACATCTGTTTTTTAATCGTGGCTCTACACTTGTCCTTGTGAGCAAATTCTTACATTTTCTGATCCCCAGTTTTCACATCTGAAAAAAATGGGTTAGAAATGGGAACTTATCATAGGTTGATTGTGATTAATAAGTGAATAATTCATGTAAGATGACAAAAGAGTGCCTAGCACATTGTAAGTGTTCATTAAGTATTAACCATAATAATTAACATCTATCTGTCCTCAGAATATATCCATATACATTGCATGAAATATTATTCAAGTTTTAAGAACTACTTTCATCTTTCATCCAGAAATATGCTGAATGATTATAATCCATTTGGAAGATAGATTAGTTCATGGAAATATTCCTTACTTATTTTCTCGTCCTAGATTTCAGAAATTGAAGTTTGAATTTAGAAAAGAAGTTAATATTCCTAATTATAAATACCATCTTTATCATTTGATTTTACCATACAGATTTACTTGACATCCTTATTAACAATTCTTTTCATTTGACATTAAATCAGAACAAATCCCCATCACATTTGTTTGATGGTTACATTAAATATGTGGTAAAAGTCTCCTTTCTCAGAATTTGGTGTAAATATGCTTTTCATTCTTAGATGGCTACAGGAAGTAGATAAGCTTTTCCTTTATTTTCTCTACTCAGTTCCAAGATTTGTACAGTGATAAGTATCACTGAAATTCTGAGATGTATCTCACCTTTACACTCACTGTTAACTTGCCTAACTTAGTTCAGCTAAGCTTGTGTGCAGGTCAGCATTGACGAGTAATTTAGAAAGTTGTCATATTTGACAGGAAAGCTTCTGTGATCATGGATTTTCTACTCTATTAATATTGTCAACTGGACAGTTTTCTGACATTCTAAAATAAATGGGAGCTGTATATTTGATTATTCAAAAGACAATCACTGGACTACTCTGAATGAAAAATATTTCATTGGCTAGGGGAATTTTCAAGACATAAATGTTATAGTCAGAAAATTTAGTGAGATAATCATTAAAAATTCTCATTATTTAATGGAATTGGAGCGGCCTTTGGATATACTTAAATTTAGCTGCTGTGTTACACTTTCTTCAGGTAAATGAAAACAGAAATAATATTTTTAAATTCTCAAGTCTAGAGGATAGCTGCCTTTGTGTTTCCATTTTAAATTAGCGAATATTTTCTCAAAAGGTTGTAATATAATGTGAAAGCACCATGGGTGACAACCTCTCTCCCTCTCTCTTTCATGAAGAGGGGAATCTCTTGAGTGAATCTTTAAATTAAACAAATATAAAGCAGAGACTTCTTCTGAAAGGAAAGATTCTATCAAAGTAGTTCCAGGAAGTTAAACCCATTTGCAAGAAAATGGAAGCAGCTTTCTGTTAATTTACTCAGCATAGTCTAGTGATTAAGAGCATGTTCCTTAGAGTTAGATGGCGAGGGTTTATAATCTTGTCTCTACCACCTGTGACCCTGATCAAGTTACTTTACTTCTGGGTGCTTCACTTTCCTCAACTGTAAAATGGGACTAAAAATGATACCACCTCTTCAGGTTGTTATGAGGGACAACTGAATGTGTTTTTATTTTTTATTTGTAAGATACTAGGAATTGTGCCTGGCAGGCACAGTAGACACTGTAAAAGAGGTAAATGTATTCATTGCTAAGATGGGCCAAGCACCGAGTTTAGAGAAACAAGAAAGACAGTCATGCTCCTGTTCTTCTGGAGATTCCAGCTTGGAGGTGGTAGGGGGTTGATGTAACTGACTAGACTGGGAGCGAGAGGGAGTGGGAGTGGGGAAAGGGAGGGGAAGCAGAGAGAGAGAAGGAGACAAAGACAGAAAGAAAGAGACTGTAAATAAATAATTATAAATTATGCAAAGTTCTATGAAGAAAAAACAAAACGGGGTGCTGAATTACAGACTAAGTAGGGTATATGTCAGCTATAGAAGAAGAGTTTCATTAGAAGACCCAAAAATGAAGACTCAAAGATGCACTCTTCTTACTGTGTTATAGAAAAAAGATCATGGAGTGGCAAGAGTGAAAGCAGGAAAACAAGTTAAGGAGCTGGTCTGGTCAAGAGATGATCGGAAGTTTCTTCTGTAAATTATGTTTGCTTAAGAGAAATGCTTATTTCCTAGTGACTGGCTGAGATCACAACATACCTGAATAAATCTGGTTTTCCTCTGGAGTATTCTGTGTTACAATTCAAGCAGTTTTTCATAGGAGTTATGATCCAAATATGGTTGAAGAGGTGCCTCCTTCTGTCTTCTTCTGGAGAAGAGTCTAAAAGATCAGAACCAGAGCTGAGTCACTGATTTCACATGTATGTTAATATTTCATACAGAATGACAGCCTTTGGGAATATATAGGTGATGAATTGCTGTGTTCTGATCTTTTCGGAGAACCTATGACCAAAACATTTTCATGTGGGTTGGAGGGGTGGTTCTCTTAAAAGGAAATAATATGTGCACAATCAATACTTTTTAATAAAAAAAAAACAAAAAAAAACAATCTTGAGACCAAAAATGAGAAGGAGGAAAATAAATCTTAGATGAAGTACAACGGCCACTTTGCATATGAGCCCAGTGAGCTAGTACTGAGGTGTTTGGGTAAGAAACTGATCAGCATTCATAGAACATGTTATTTTTTTCTCTTCTTCAGTGTGTCTTCTCCACTGGACTGTGCAGTAGAGGATTAATCTTGCCCAAAGAGAGGTTTGGCCTTTGTTTTCTGATCCTGAGAGATAACCTCTAAGCCCTTGGGATGTCCTGTTTCATAAGAATTATCTATTCACCTTGGGGCCAAGCCAGATATGCTCACACTTTACTTGTAGTGGGGGCCTTAGACCACACAGTTTGACCTCTGGAGTGGCAGGAGACTGTGGTCAACCACGGGGGCAGTCAGCCATGTCTATGCACGGGAGCAGTCAGCCATGTCTATGCAATTCAACCCCCAATAAAAATTCTGGACTTCCAGACTGGGGTGAGCTTCCCTGTTTGGCAGTACTCCATGGGTGTTGTCAGACACTGTTGTGAAAAAAAGACACTGTGTGAATGACTCCTCTGGGAGAGGACAACTGAAACTTGTGCTTGGTGACTCCTGGCCCTGTTAATATCAATATGTATACTTTTGCTGTAATAAACTGTAACTGTGAGTATAATGCTATTTATGAGTTCTGTGAGTCCTTTTAGTAAGTTATTAAGCTTAAGGGTGGTCTTGGGGACCCCGAAACATAAAGTTGGTGTGAGAAGTGAAGGTGATCTTGAGGACTTTGCATGGCCATTCACAGATATCTTCATACTCTGTGTCATTCTAAAAGTTTCATGCATACCTCTCCTTCAGAACTCTTTGTTACCAATCTTCAGACCTTTCCTTTCCAATTGTATGGACAGCAGCTAACCTCAGCTCTTGCCCATGAGTGTGAATGTAAAAAAACAAAAACGAAAAACTTGTGAGCTTATTGTAAATGGATACAATGCTATCCGCTTTTTAGTATGTCCCCTCAAGCCCAGCTTTTTCCGTATCTACACACACAGGATACTCCCATAAAAACTATAGGGATGAAGTGAAATGATGGCTTCAGTAGCTATTTACTGGGTAACCCCACTCTGTGATACTGTTCTTTTCTCATGAAGTGGAAACAGACTTCTATACTCCAAACCTTGAGATGTCTCACTTAGACTGCATCCTGATTAGCCAGAGCTCGTGGTCCAAAGCCTGTTCCTTGGTGTGTGTGTTGCCATTTAACCACAGAAGGCTGGCGAACAGGAGTGCAAGATAGCCCTGGCCAAAATACGTCCTGTGGACTGACTCCTTCACCTGCCATTTGCAAATAGTGTCCTCTCATGCCAACACAACTGGGATGGATTTTGAAAACCGTGATACCGAGAAGTTTTTTTTTTAAGTGGTAGTAAAAAACTAGAATTTTTAAAGTGCCTTTTAATTCACTGCTATCTATGAACTTTAAAAAACAAACCAAACTTCTTTTCAAAGGTTCTTTTCTTCTGTGAAGGGTGGACAGCCAGATATACTGCCTGAAGTTCTACCCTCTGAAGGATTTCCCTTACCACTAGTCCTCAGTAATGCAATAATCCTGTGGCTATCGCCTTCTCACAATCATTTCACCTCCTACTAACTGGTCATAGGGAATTTCCCCTTGAGGCCATAGTTGTGGGTTTAGGAAGAGTTGGTGATCAGCATGAATAGCCATCATGAGATTTTGAGCCAACAGCTTATACAATTAATTGCCTGTTCTTGACGAACTTGGGCTCAGTTTCATACTTTCCATTTCCATTTAATGGTGGAGTAGATATACCCCAGTTCATGATGGGCAATTCATGCTGCATAGTTACTCGGCGTTCTTTAATTAGACATTCAGTCTTTACCAGAGCCCAGAAAACTACCAGGAGTTGCTTCTCAAGTATAGAATAGTTTTTGACAGAAGAGGACATAGCTTTACTCTAAAACTAATGGCGTCTTCAATGTGATTCTCCTATTGACACGTAACCAGATACCCTACACACCTTCCTCATTTGTCATGTATTCTTCCAATATTATTGCACCTGTACAACCTGATCACTTTTATGTAATAATCTCTAGTTATTTTCTAAGACCTATCAGCCTTTTCCATTTTCAAACAGATAAGGTAACGATGGGTAAGATAGGAATCACCAGCCCTGCAATTTTCAGATCTTTAATAGTAGTAAAAAAATCTTCACAGTTCCCTTACAGATGTGGTGTTGTTTTTTATTTTTTTATTTGCATATACGGGGGAGTTCTAAGAGCTCCCTCTTAGCTTTCATTACCCTTATAGTGGGAAACATTATGAAGATTATAACTATGCATTCAGGAACTGAAAAAATAACTATAGGATGGTTTGTGGGCCCACAGGAGCCATTGAGAGAGATAGGCCAAGACCTCCCACTTTGACAATTGGGCCTCAGATATATTTCATGTTCTGGACTTTAGTATTAGTTCAGAGCCTATATTTAACAAGCCTTTGGAAATTTGGCTATTTCTCTTTCTCCCATTATAAGTCACCCAAATAAATGGCTATAAATTGGTACAGCCACTATGGAGAACAGTATGGAGGAAATGCATATATGTGTGCGTTTTTATTGGGTATAAAACACACGTTTATTAAGTTACATGGATTAGTAAATGCTGCCAAACTGTTTTTCAGAGTGGTTGTTACTAATTTATACTTTCCCCAGCTGTGATGAGAATTTCAGTCACTCTGTATCTTTACCAGTACTTGTTGTTGTGTGGGTTTTTTTTTTTTTTTAACATAATTTTACCTTCAGTCTTTCTGTGTCCTTAGTTTTACATAATGTCTCTTGAAAGTGGCAGATATATGGGACTTTTTTCTTATTCCAGGTTGAAAATAATATTTAATTAGGTATTTTTCCCCTTTATATTAAATATAAAAAGTGATATAGTTAGGAATATATTTGTCACCTTACTCTATGTTTTTTATTTATTCTACTTATGTGTTCCTTTTCAATTTCTTTCTTGCTTTCTCTTGGATTAATTGCATTTTAAAATTATTTTGTTTTCCCTGTATTGCCTTTTCAGTGCTACATCCTTTTTTTTAACACTAGTTTTGGAAAACTTTGGGCCATTATCCCTTCAAATTTGACTTCTGCCTCATTCTCTCTCTGTTTTCCCTATTATGATTTCATTAAAAATGATCCATGAAAAAAGTGGCTAGTTCAGCCTGCAACTAAAAAATCACATAACTGATTCTTTCTGAGTTAATGTATTTTAGAAGAGGGCAGAATTGGTTTATGAATAGTTACATTATCATAAAGAAATTAATTTTAAGGGTCAAGAATTAATAAAGTTATTACCCTTTACTACTTCATCAAGTGAAAATGACATTTAAAAAGTTGTGATTGCATTTTAATTGTAAGTGCCAGCTATGAAGAAAACAGTGATACAACATAATGAGTCCAGCTTGATGCCAATACCATAATTTGCTCTAAGGCACCGACACTTTTATCATTGCTTTGTGCCTTTGGTGCAAATGCCAACAAAATGAAAATGGTAAATAGCACCTTAGTATTATTATGAAAAGATTTTCCACCTTTGTAAACTACACTTTAAGAAATATTGCCTTGGTCTTCCCTGATGGTGCAGTGGTTAAGAATCCCCCTGCCAATGCAGGAGATACAGGTTCAAGCCCTGGTCTGGGAAGATCCCACATGCCATGGAGCAACTAAGCCCATGCGCCACAACTACTGAGCCAGTGGGCCACAACTACTGAAGCCTGTGCTGCTAGCGCCCGTGCTCTGCAACAAGAGAAGCCACCGCAATGAGAAGCCTGTGCACTGCAATGAAGAGTAGCCCCCGCTTGCTGCAACTAGAGAAAGCCCGCGCACAGCAACGAAGACCCAATGCAACCAAAAGTAAATAAATTAAATAAATAAATTAAAAAAAAAAAAAGAAATATTGCCTTGAACTAATCAGGGATTACTAACTTGGGGCAAGTTTGGGTGAACTTAAAGATAAAGGAGCCGTTACAAAAACTCCATTCTCTTTGAATGTAGCTAGCCAGGTATTTCAGTTAATCTGGAATATTCTTTGGGTCTTTTTGCTTGGTGGGCACTGAAGTTAAATCCTCAGTGCTTTATAATCTGTAATTCGTTCTGGGTGATTATATTACTGGAACTTCCAGGTCTTTAATTTTTCTTCCCAAAGTTAAATTTATTATTTTATTCTCTATTGAGTTTTATTTTCAATACAAAATTTATTTTTTATTTTTAGAAATTATGTTTGTTCTTTTAAAAGTGATTCTGTTTTTCAGTGTGTCATTCTTTAAATAAGGTATCCATTTCTTACCCTCTAATCACTTAAATCATACTTATTGTAAAGTCTCCATTTTAAAAATTATTTATAGTTATGGAATTTCTAAATAACCCAATGGCTCTGTTGAATGACACTCTTGTAGTGATTCATTTTCTTAAGTAAATATTGATGTTTTCTCTATGCTTTTCATTTGGGTGTTTTATATCTGGTAGTCCTTTCGTCACTGGATGGTGAGAACTTTAGTAAAAAGTTATTTTTTGCCAGAGTCCTTGGTTTCTCACCTTTCCCAGACCATTTTATATCACTTTCAAAGACTGATATTTCAGCTTCAAAAATGTATTTAAAATGAAGACTTTATACTTGTGTGTGGGTCAAGGCCAGCATCACTTTCTCTCAGATATTTTTTAAATACCTACTTGCCTAAGTAAAAGTCAAGAAAGGGCATTAAAGTATTCCCCACCTTTTTTTTTTTTTTTAATAAGGAGAACTTTACTTTTAGGCTTTGTGTAAATCTCTCAGATTCAGTTTGCAGTCTCATGCCTGTTCAGGTTCGAACCTCTCATCTTTATGAGCACTTAAAACACCATTCAGTATTTTCTAAGGCTTATAGGTGAAGTCACATGGGCTACCATGGGGTCAGGTCCTTCTCACTTAGAGCCTCTGAATTTCCTCCCTACTCCTGGCCCTTGTTAATTTCTTCTTTTTTCCTTTTTTTTTATTTTTGTCCTTTCCTTTTTCTTCATATCTTTCCAAATTCAGCTATGTATTTTAACACTTTTTCATATTAAATTTTATTCAGAATATATATCTGTTTGCATTTGGATTGGGGGGAGACCTTTTCAAATTAGCTTAGTGTATGATGTTGATAAAAAGTCTTATTTACAGCTTAATTTCAGTATAAATTTGACATATATCATGTGGCTTTGCTGGCCTGAGGTAGGCTGCCTGTATCCCAATGTACTATTTTTACAACACACTGTTGGCATATATGGAAAATATAATCTGCAGAAATAACTCCTCCTAGCATTTCAGTTTAAGTTCATTTCATAATTTTGTAATAGTTTCCAGAAAGCAATGTTATACTGATTGTTGTAGGCAGAATAATGCTTCAACCCCAAAACATAGACATGTCCAAACCCCTGAATATGTTAGGTTACATAGCCAAGGGGAATTGATTGCAAAAGGAATTAAGGTTGCTACTCAGTTGACCTTAAAATATTATCCTGATTATAATGATGGGCCCTATGGGATCACAGGATTGTTTAAATGTGGAAGAAGGAGACAGAAGAGTCAGGAAAGAGGATGTGGTGAAGAAAGCAAGGTTAGAGTGATGTGCGGCAGGTACTCAACCAACCAATGCTGACTTTAAAGGTAGAAGAAGGCCATAAGCCAAGGAATGTAGGCAACCTCTAGAAGCTGGAAAAGGCAACAAATGAATTCTCTCCCTAGAGCCTCCATAAAGGAACACAGTCCTGTCAACACATTGATTTCAGTCTAGGGAGACCCATATCAGACTTCTGACTCCAGAACTGTAAGATACTAAATTTGTGTTCTTTTAAGACATTATCATGGCAGTTTGTTATAGCAGCAATAAGAAAATAATACACTGCCAACCCCCAAATACTGTTTTTACTTAAAATATTTTAAATTTCAGAAAAGTTATATATCTTCATGACACAGAAGATTAAAAGGTCATTCGTTAGGGATGGGCAGTGTCTTCCTCAAAAACTGACCACCTACAGTGGAACGGAACGCTGCCGGCTTTTTAGAGTATGATTGCTACAGTTTAAGGGTTTGTGGTTGGTATGAAGACAAGACGGTGAGGGAAGGATAAAGTATCTTTCTATTTTCTTTTGTGTTGAAGAAGCTGATCCATTTTGGATGTGAAAGAGGGGTTGGATTTTTTTTCTTAATGAAATTCTTAGACATTCTAATTAAGGGACACTGCTCATATGGTGACAATAGTCTTGTTTTTCAAAAAAGTAAATCTTCATGTCTTTTCTTTCTTCTTTCATAGGTATTTTAGTGGGCATTTGGGAAAGACTGTTTCCTTATTGTAATTTTAATTGTGAATTGAATATTTCACTCCTTGAAGGAGCATTTAGGTGACATCAGTATGTGCTTATGGATTGGTATAAACTGTCAAATGACAGAAGTAAAACAGTTTAGTAATGAGTTTGATGTCTTTTATTCAAGGGAAGACAATCCATGGTTTGGGGCAGTACAGGGCCTCACAAGCACTGGAACATTCTGCCAGAGGGATTTGGGACAAGAGAGAGTTTTATAGAGTGTTAGAAGCAGCAACAGGGAAACAGGGCATGAGTGGCTAGGAGGGCAGGGATTTCCTTATAAGGCTGGTGGGTCCTATTTTCTTGGGTAAGGTAAGCTGGCCAAAGCTGAGCTGGAGAACTCCGATTGGTGTGTGTTAGGTTTCCTTACCGGTGTTTCCTGAGAGTGCAGGCTGACTTTGGTTTAGATTTGTGAGCTGAGCTTGGCCACTGGGGTGGGCTCCACTTTGTGTATCCTGATATAGGAATTAACTTTATCAAAGCATATATTTTATCATAACCCTGGCAAACTAATCTGCATCAGTATATAATCAGAGTCAAGGCTTGTTTTAATTTAGATTCTGAATGAGATAAAATTCGTACATAAATTCTGACCTAAGAGTGTTTGCAAGTTGCATTATCTCTTTTGAGATACCAAGGCATTATTACATATTTATATATCAAACAGTTTAAAACAATTCTGACACTTTTATGTCCCTCTACCTGGAAAAACCTATAGCTTCTCCTGAAAATACTTGATTATTCTGTCTCTGTCTCTGTCTCGCTCTCATTTATTAAGTGACTTATGAACGACTTGGGCATGGGCCATCACCTCTGCATATGTCTGTGGAGGACATCCATCAGTTACATTATTCCGATTAAATGTGTGCCTGGAGATTGGAGAAGAAGAATGTTCTTTATTATTTCTAATGCTTTCCTTCCTCGTGTTTAAGTACAGAGTGAGGTTCAGACCATGGCTCTAGAGCATTTTTAGTTTCTCTTTTAAAAAGGTAGGAAAACAAACATTTTTTTGTAATATAAATGTTATCTCTCTTTATATGTGGAACATGGTCTTTTAAATTGAATGTGTCCAAATGAATTTAAATGCTGGAATATTCTAGTTTGTATTATTAATTGATTAGTAGCCCATTCAGCTCTTACTTTGATTATATTAATGACTCATAAGCATTGCCCTTTCTGCATTCACTGGCAGCAGAGCTGACTTTTAAAAGACTATTTCTGGCTTCATTGACATTTGTAGTGACCACAATTCCTTTCAGTCACTTGCTCCCTTTGATGATTCTTTCTTTCTTGGTTCAATGAGGAACAATATTTTCAGGATTCATATTTGAGTATTATGAACACAGACATTGGAGCCATGGCCCACTTCACATGCTTAATTATAATCATTCATATACTAAATGATGACATTAAGTTTTAAATTGAGTTTTCTGTTTATGAGTTCAACAGGACCTTCTTCCACCTTAAGGGTAAAGTAGAAATCCTGCCCCCTGCACATATTTTTTCAAAAAATAAAAGATCAAAAGAAGAAAACAGCAGCTTACTTGGCCTTAAGTTGATTTATGTTTTGAGCCAAACATGAATAAACAGAAGCAGCAATTATAGTTCATAGATTATTCAAAACAAAGTAAACATTATTTATTCTTGCTTTCCAATTTTGCATTTTAAGATTTATATCATTACCTGCTGATTATTTCACAGTCCTACCACATTAGTATACTTATGTTAATTCTCATATTAAAACCAATTAAAATGTATGGATCAAATTTTAATTTCTATTCTAGTTCAACTGAACTAGGGTTCTGAAAAATCTTCGTATTTCCTTTTAAAATAGAACATTAATCTCAGCTACCAAATATTAGTTTATAAAACTTCAGCAGTTTAGAAATTTTCTAATCACAAACCAAATTTTTTTTCCACATTATATTATTAGGAAAATCATTCAAATAATATTTTAGTGTGTTGCAATTTATAGAGATTTATTATTAATTATGGCTATCATATCTGTAAAACATAATCCCAGAATGTCAATCTTGCTCTGAAATACAAATCTCTATAGATAACTGTTCATATATTGGAAGTGAAGGTATTTTTCTTTTTTAAATAGACCCAACATTAAACTCATAAGACATATTGCTTGGTGAATAAAACATTTTGAATTATCTTTATTTACAGAAGCAGAGGATGTATTTGTCAGGTTCTTGAGTTCAGAAAGCAACTCTGGTTATCTTGAATAAAATAGTAATTTTTAGAAAAGTGTCTGCTAAATGATGGGATTTCAAGGAGTACTGCAGAACTAGGCTTGGACGAAGATCAACGCCAGCATGACAACCCAGAGAAATTGCTTGGTCAGAACCTCATATTTTTAATTGACTATTATTGTTGCTGCCGCTGCCCCTGCACACTTGACTCCACCAGTTGACAAAGTCTCTAATTTGACACTGTATCTTTGTATAAATTTCTCAGACTTCAAATTTCAGAACTTGAGCCAGGAGAGTCTGAGTGGTCAGTCATGGGCCAACGCCCCATTCTCTACCCGCTGAGGACAGGGGAGAAGGAACATCTGCCCTCCTTAGATCTATAGTTCTGGCCATCTCTCCTTCAGGTGAAATGGCCAGCCACAGGTATTGCTTGAATATCTGCCCACAGAGAGGATTTTCCTTCTCCACTTCTTTTAGAGCCACCTGAATGGGGTGGAACTTCTGTGGCAGTTTTACATCTGGATTATACCAATATGTGGCACCATCTGTAAGCTGGGTTTGAATTTGGGGACTCACGGGACCATAGCTGTGATTCAAGGGAAAGAAGGCAATGCAGTAAGAATAGATGGAACTGAAACTGTGGGCCAGCTCCTCGTACAACTTAGTTGTGCCTGCAGAACCTGCTTGGGTTCTATTCTATACGTACTACGTCACTTGGTGTTGAAGTATTGCTGGACATGCCTATCTGTATGGCAGTTGAATCTAATGACACCTAATTGATGATGGATAGCTTTGCTCATATAGCCCTTGGTCACATCTCTATGGAACAAGGAACTCAAGAACTGATAATTAAATCAAAATTATTTGTCATAGGGATGTGGCTTTGCTCTGACAACTAAGTTGCATTTGTCATGATTCTTTCTTGCATGTATAGTTTTGTATTTAGGTACAGATATCCACTGTGAAATTACGAATATGTAGCAAGGACTAAGTGTGAGTTCTGCTTCCATCGCAGCCTGGATGACTGAAGAAGCTCCTCTTGCTTTAGGATCCTCCTAATACTTTCCAGATAATATAACCCATATTATGTCAATTAAGGTTTTTAAAAAGTAATATCATTAAAAGACTTAAACACAAGTTTAGTCAAAAAATCTAAAGCATGTTTTTTTTTAGTCATTAGTTATTAATTTGCTAACTGACATTGACCAATTAACTTGTCCCTATAGCTTTATCATTAAAGTGAGTTTTCTTATCATATTTCTGGCTCTATCAGGATTTTCTGTATTTTTTTTTTTGTTTTTTTAATACATTTATTTATTTATTTATTTATTTTTGGCTGCGTTGGGTCTTCGTTGCTGCATGCAGGCTTTCTGTAGTTACAGCGAGCGGGGGCTACTCTTTGTTGCAGTGCACGGGCTTCTCACTGTGGTGGCTTCTCTTGTTGCGGAGCACGGGCTCTAGGAGCGCAGGCTTCAGTAGTTGTGGCACGCGGGCTCAGTAGTTGTGGCACACAGGCTTAGTTGCTCTGCGGTATGCCGGATCTTCCTGGACCAGGGCTCGAACCCGTGTCCCCTGCATTGGCAGGAGGATTCTTAACCAATGTGCCAGCAGGGAAGTCCCGGAAATTCTGTTTAATCATTGAAAACTATTGTGCAGTTCTGTTCTTTATTACTGTCATTTTTTTTCCCCTGTTGACTCGGGTAATTAGAGAAAACAGTTATTTGAACACAGCTTTCATATTGATCAAGACATTTCTGAGAAAGACAACTCTGAGTAAGAGTACAAAGCGAACAAACGGGGTTGACTTAACTTGAGGTGCTTCTTTAAATCTATAGTAAATAAAATGGAGGCTTTAGGAACTGCTTGATTTTTAAATATGTATTCTCTTTAGTCAATTCTATAAGTAAAATTTTATTTTCTTCAGAGATATAATTTTCCCTTAATTTATTTCCCTTTTGCATTTCTCCTATGATTTGTTGGAACCACTCTAGGTTTTTGTTAATATCTTAAACGTATAGAAAGTTTTCAAGCATAAGAGAACTCTAATCTAAAGGGTAAATTTCAGGGAGATGCCCATGGGATTTGGTAGACAGATCAGTAGGAAGCAGTAGCAGTTTTTCATAACTATGTATCAGAATGACTGCCTTTCTCTATAGGATAAATTAAGTCTATAGTGGAGGCCTGAGAAAAGAGATGTGTCCTGCTGAGCTGAGAAGGGTAAATGCAGAGGAAATTAAAGAGTTTGACTCCCTGTAAGTGAAATTAGTTGTTTACAGTGTGAAGTTGGTCAAACATAAAGATAAAAATACTTGCTGTTTGGGTAACACAAATAGATACTAGTTAATAGTATCAATCCAATGTTAATTTTCTCCTAAGGACAAAGAAAAGCCATTTTAAATGTGAAGTCAAAACTTAGAGCTAATTAGAGAATACCACTGGGAAATTTAAAAAATATAAATAAAGGGGAGAAGGATTTTCTGAATGCCCAGCATAAATGAGAGTTCTTGTCAGAAACTGAAATTTAATCAGATAAATAAAGAACAAATGGAGCATGTAATGAAATAATATTGAGACATATGTATGGCATATTGCTGGGATGAGATAACTTCAGTTTTATATCAAATAGCCAAATCAATTATTTTATTAGATATACAATGACATCAATTCTATCATCATGCAAAACTATAGATAATCAACTGAGTTTAGGTATTTAAGCTTCACAATAACATGTAATCAATGCATCAATTTGAATATGTCTTGAAAAAAAATGGCAAAGGGTAATTACTTTGAAACAGTTTAAGAAAAGTAAATCATAGCTTTATTCACTCAATGTGAAAATTACCTTACTGTCCAACAATGCTGTTATTTTAAATAACAGCTTATTAAAATTATGTATCCTTTGAAATACATATATTGAACATATGCTCTCTCTGATTTTATGCTTTCTTAATTTCTCCGTTCCCTCCTTAACACTACAAGCCCTCAACAGAGTGAAATCTCATGTGTAATATTTCATACAGACCAAGTTAACATCAACATCAGTAGCAACAACACAACAGGCAATATGTGTTGAACTTTTTACCAAGTTCCAGTCTGTGCGTAAGTGCTTTATAGGAACTCTTCTCTTCACTTCTCCCAGCAACTCCACAAAGTAATTTCTGTTGCAACTGAGACTCAGAAATGGAATGAATTGTGAATTGACCAAGGTCATACTACTGTAGGTCCAAGGAGTAAAAACAGGAAGCCTGACTCCAGAGTCCTGTTCATTTTCAATCACAGTTGAACTTTTACCCTCTATTTCAGTCTCGACATCTGCATAGCACACCATCCCTAAATTTAGTGGTTCTAAAAACAGTATGATTTATTATTTCTCTTAATTTTGTGGATTGACTGGTACTATAGGCTGAATATTCATGTTTTCCCCAAATTTATATGTTGAAACCTAATCCCAATGTGATGGTATTAGGAAGTTGGGATTTTGGGAGGTGTTTAGGTCATGAGGATGGAGCCCTCATGAATGGAATTGGTGCCCTAGAGAGTTCCCTTCCCTCTTCTACCAAGTAAGGACACAAGAAGAAGATGGCCTTCTATGAACCAGGAAGCAGACTTTCACCAGACCTTGAACTTGTCAGTGGCTTGATCTCAGACTTCCTAGCCTCCATAATTGTGAGAGAGAAATTCTGTTGTTTTTAAGCCACCTAGTCTGTGGTATTTTGCTATAGTAGCCTGAGCATACTAAGGCAGTGGACTCAGTTAGGCAGATCTTCTGCTTCACATGGTGTCAGCTGGGACTCTAATCACCTGGAGGCTGAACTAGACTAGAACATCTAAGGTGGCTCGCTCACCATGGCTGGTAGTGAGTGCTGGCTGTTGTCTGGACACTTAGCTGAGGTTGTCAATGGGGGCACCTTAACTGTCCTCCACATTGCCTCCCTATCTGCTTTGGAGTTCTCTCTGTGTAGTGGGTGAGTTCCAAGAGGAAACTTCCTAAATGTATGAAAGCAAGAACTGTAGATCTCTTAAGGCCCAACCTCATAAGTTATATGGTTACTTCTGTGGTGTTCTAGTGGTCAGGGAAACTTGTGGGTCCAGACCAGAATCAAGGGGAAGAGAAATAGACTCCATCTCTTTTTGGGAGATGTGGCCAAAATATGTGGCCATCTTAATCTACCATGCTACTAATTTATTGTCCTGTAGGTCATGTTGATTTCAATAAAAATGAACTTAGTATTTATATTTCAATATAATTAATTTAAAATTCCCTTATAGTTATATTTTAAATCATTAACTTCTGTTTTTTGTGTACTATTTGAATCACAAATGCTGAAGGTATATAACATTAATGTATTAATTAAGCTTTCTGTGACTGTGTATTTAATGGGATGCTTTGTTAGCCTATGGAATGAAACTTTTTTTTTTTTAGTGTGTGATATCTTTATTGATTATAAGATTTTGGGGGCTTGCTTTTTTTTTAACATCTTTATTGGAGTATAATTGCTTTGCAATGGTGTGTTAGTTTCTGCTTTATAACAAAGTGAATCAGCTATACATATACATATATCCCCATATCTCCTCCCTCTGGGGTCTCCCTCCTATCTTCCTTTTCCCACCCCTCTAGGTGGTCACAAAGCACCGAGCTGATCTCCCTGTGCTATGAGGCTGCTTCCCACTAGTTATCTATTTTACATTTGGTAGTGTATATATGTCCATGCAACTCTCTCACTTCGTTCCAGCTTACCCTTCCCCCTCCCCGTGTCCTCATGTCCATTCTCGGTATCTTTATTCCTGTCCTGCCCCTAGGTTCTTCAGAACATTTTTTTTTTTTTTTTAGATTCCATATATATGTGTTAGGATACGGTATTTGTTTTTCTCTTTCTGACTTACTTCACTCTGTATGACAGACTCTAGGTCCATCCACCTCACTACAAATAACTCAATTTTGTTTCTTTTTCTGGCTGAGTAATATTCCATTGTATATATGTGCCACATCTTCTTTATCCATTCATCTGTTGATGGACACTTAGGTTGCTTCCATGTCCTGGCTATTGTAAATAGAGCTGCAGTGAACATTGTGGTACATGTCTCTTTTTGAATTATGGTTTTCTCAGGGTATATGCCCAGTAGTGGGATTGCTGGGTCGTATGGTAGTTCTGTTTTTAGTTTTTTAAGGAACCTCCATACTGTCCTCCATAGTGGCTGTATCAATTTACATTCCCACCAACAGTGCAAGAGGGTTCCCTTTTTTCCACACCCTCTCCAGCATTTATTGTTTGTAGATTTTTTGATGATGGCCATTCTGACTGGTGTGAGGTGATACCTCATTGTAGTTTTGCTGTGCATTTCTCTAATGATTAGTGATGTTGAGCATCCTTTCATGTGTTTGTTGGCAATCTGTATATCTTCATTGGAGAAATGTCTGTTTAGGTCTTCTGCCCATTTTTGGATTGGGTTGTTTTTTTTTTATATTGAGCTTCATGAGCTGCTTGTATATTTTGGAGATTAATCCTTTGTCAGTTGCTTAGTTTGCAAATATTTTCTCCCATTCTGAGGGTTGTCTTTTGGTCTTGTTTATGGTTTCCTTTGCTGTGCAAAAGCTTTTAAGTTTCATTAGGTCCCATTTGTTTATTTTTGTTTTTATTTCCATTACTCTAGGAAGTGGGTCAAAAAAGATATTGCTGTGATTTATGTCATAGAGTGTTCTGCCTATGTTTTCCTCTAAGAGTTTTATAGTGTCTGGCCTTACATTTAGGTCTTTAATCCATTTTGAGTTTATTTTTGTGTATGGTGTTAGGGAGTGTTCTAATATCATTCTTTTACATGTAGCTGTCCAGTTTTCCCAGCACCACTTATTGAAGAGGCTGTCTTTTCTCCATTGTATATTCTTGCCTCCTTTATCAAAGATTAGGTGACCATATGTGCGTGGGTTTATCTCTGGGCTTTCTATCCTGTTGCATTGATCTATATTTCTGTTTTTGTGCCAGTACCATACTGTCTTGATTACTGTAGCTTTGTCATATAGTCTGAAGTCAGGGAGCCTGATTCCTCCAGCTCTGTTTTTCTTTCTCAAGATTGCTTTGGCTATTCGGGGATTTTTGTTTGTCCTTACAAATTGTGAAATTTTTTGTTCTAGTTCTGTGGAAGACGCCATTGGTAGTTTGATAGGGATTCCATTGAATTTATAGATTGCTTTGGGTAGTATCATCACTTTCACAATGTTGATTCTTCCAATCCAAGAACATGGTATATATCTCCATCTGTTTGTATCATCTTTAATTTCTTTCATCAATGTCTTATAGTTTTCCACATACAGGTCTTTTGTCTCCTTTGGTAGGTTTATACCTAGGTATTTTATTCTTTTTGATGCAGTGGTAAATGGGAGTGTTTCCTTAATCTCTCTTTCAGATTTTTCATCATTAGTGTATAGTAATGCAAGAGATTTCTGTGCATTAATTTTGTATCCTGCTACTTTACCAAATTCATTGATTCGCACTAGTAGTTTTCTGGTAGCATCTTTAGGATTCTCTATGTATAGTATCATGTCATCTGCAAACTGTGACAACTTTACTTCTTCTTTTCCCATTTGGATTCCTTTTATTTCTTTTTCTTCTCTGATTACTGTCGCTAAAACTTCCAAAACTATGTTGAATAATAGTGGTGAGAGTGGGCCACCTTGTCTTTATCCTGATCTTAGTGGAAATGGTTTCAGTTTTTCACTGTTGAGAACGATGTTGGCCGTGGGAATGAAACATTTTTGTTTCTGGGAAATAGAGATATTAAAAACCTTTTTTTTTTGGCATCATGTTCTTTACTTTTAGTATTGTTTTTCTAATATAATATATTATTTATATTAAAGCACTACTTTATAGTTTTTTTCTTTACTAATGATTTTCATGTTATATTTTTAGAGTCCTTTGGCAATTGAAGTTTCACACAGCTTCCCTGCCTAGGGCTAAGGAAACATAGTCCTATTACTTTTCCATGAAAAAGAAAAAAATTGACCACATTTTGTTTCACACATTTGTCTGATTGTATCCATCAAAACAATGGCTGAAAATATGCATGAATAGTTATTTAGTAGTTGTGAAATTAATGATAGGACTTTAATCTGCAATTTCATTATGACATTAAATTTTTTTATTATATATATTACAAAATTTAATTATTATATATTATTATTTATGACTTATTTCATGATAGTGCTCTTGAATCATTGAAGGCATTCCAGTAAAATTGAGAGCTAATGAAATTATTAGTTGGTAATTAGTATGATAAAGAATGTAAATATATAGCTATATAAAACTGTAATCAGTATAAAAAAATCACGCCCTTGATCTAAGTATTATTGAAAACATATTTGGAGAATGAAAATGCTTGTAATTAGAGCTTAAACTAATCAAATTGATGTTAGGCAAGCATGCTGTCATAACATGGACTGGTAATTTTCTAAACTGGGCTTAGTGCATTCAAATTCTTAAGCAACATATTGTCTTTGAAAGTCTATCATATTGAGACATAACCAATTTTTGTTTATTTAATTCTTCCCAGAAATTTATGCAAGAACTGATTGTCTGCAACTTCCCTTTAAAATGTGTTAAAGCATATAATAATATTTAAAATGTACTGGCCATGCAGTTTTACTGGCTGTCTGTTGGGAGTTTTGTATTGATCATTTAATATACACAAAGACCTCAAGGGAGAGCTGTTATTAATTATACCCATTCTAGAGATGAGGAAATTTAGGCCTAGAGAGTTGAATAAATTACCTAAAGTCACACAAATAAGAAGTGATGGAGGATAAATTTGATCCTCTAACTTCCTGTCTCTAAGCCTGTCCTTTTTAGACTATAATATGGTGTCCTGTATATGTAATTAAGAGTTAACTGTGATAATTTCTTTGATAATACAGCACACACAATATTTATTTATTCAATTACCTTCTATGTGTCAGGCATTGTTCATGGCAATGAGGAAACAGTAAAGAGCAAAATAGATGTGATAACAGGAAATCGAAAGTCTTTCCATATGAAAGTTCATTTGAGCAGAGATCTGAGAAAGAGAGTTTAAAAAGATGAAAAGCAGGGGTGGCTTGGGATGAGTGCCAACCAGTGAGAAAAGCATATTAAAACCTTACTTGACAGAAAGCAATGTTCAAGTAATTTAAAAAAGGTCAGTATTTCTGGAATTCAAAGAAGCAGGGTATATAGATGGTCCACAAATAAGGAAGGGTAAGATGATGTTTTAAATCCTGCTAAATATTTAAATTTTAACCTGAGATCATTGAGAAGCCATTGATGTGTTTTCAGGAATGAGTTGGCAAATGAGACTGGCATGTTTAAAAAACATCACACTGGCTCCATTGTATAGAACAAAAGAAGTAAAAACAGATGATTAAAAAGTTTGAGGTATTTTTATATATTCAAGTAGACATATGGATGTACAGGGCTAGAATTCAGAGGAGAGCTCTAGGCTATGAAAATGTATTATATTTTGAAATAATTTGGAGTGTAGAGATGCTGACTAATATAAAGAGGGTTGAAGATTAAAAGCAGAAAAAAGTTGGGGGGCTTTGTCTAATTCATAGGAACACGGATGTTTAATGAATGGCTTAAGAAGACCGAGCCAATTTTGGAGAATGAGAATGGCCACAGTGTAGATGAAACCCCCGGTGAAGTTTTTGTTTAGTAGCAAAGCAGAAAGAGTGTTTGAAGAAAAAAGGAAGGATAAGAATATTGAATGCTGTTGAGGAGTTCAGTGAGACAGGAAATGAAAAAGTAATTTGGATTCAATCATAGAGAGGCCATTGGTTACTTTGGTGGGCACGATTTTGACAGAAGCTTGGGGTGGAAGCCAGATTGGCATGGATTGAGGAGTGAACACAAGGTGAGGAAAGAAATACAGGAAGAAAAGACCAACTCTTCCAAGATACAAATCTTAAGAAGAGGATAGGGAAAGTAGACTAGTAGGTAAAAGAACATGCCCTGGCAAAGATTTTTTTAAAGATCTATCGAGGTATAATTGACTCACAATAAACTGTTCATATTTAAAGTGTATTTTTTTAATTTTTATTTTATATTGGGGCATAATTGATTAACAATGTTGTGTTAGTTTCAGGTGTACAACAAAGTGATTCAGTTGTACATATACATGTATCTATTCTTTTTCAAATTCTTTTCCCATTTAGGTTATTACAGAATACTGAGCAGTGCTCCCTGTGCTATACAGTAGGACCTTGTTGGTTATCTGTTTTAAATATACCAGTGTGTACATGTCAATCCCAAGCTCCCAATCTATCTCTCCCCACCACCCTTCCCTCCTAGTAACAATAAGTTTGTTCTCTAAGTCTGTGTTTCTGTTTTGTAAATAAGTTCATTTGTATCATTTTGTTTTAGATTCCACATATAAGCGATATCATATGATATTTGTTTTCTCTTTCTGACTTACTTTACTTAGTATGATAATCTCTAGGTCCGTCCATGTTGCTGCAAATGGCATTATTTCATTCTTTTTAATGGCTCAGTAATATTCCATTGTATATATACCAGATCTTCTTTATCCATTCATGTGTTGATGGACATTTAGGTTGCTTCCGTGTTTTGGCTATTGTAAACAGCGCTGCAGTTTTGAACATTGGGATGTATGTATCCCCCCAAAAATACAGTGTATTATTTGACAAGTTTTGAACTACGTATATCCTTGTGAAATTATCACAAGATGATAAATACAGCCATCAGTCCTCAAATTTTCTGATGCCACTTTTTAGTATCTTCCTCCTGCCCTTCCCAACCCTTTGCTACACCTCAAGGCAGGTGCTTACCTGCTTTCAGCCATCAATAATTACTTTTCATATTCTAAAATTTTATATAAATGAAAACATATAGTATGTTTATATTGTTTATCTGTCCTCTTGTTTATCTGGTCTGTTTCATTTCACATGGTTATTTTGAAAGTTCTGGTTTTGTGTATATCATGAGTTCATTGCATTTATTCCTGGGTAGTATTCCATTACGTGGATATACCACAATTCATTTTTTCACTCACCTATTGATGTGCATTTGGACCATTTCCTTTTGGGCATGTCACATACATTCTATGAATACGCATGTACAAATCTTTGTATAGACACATGCTTTCTTTGTCTTGGAGAAGCTGCCAAACTTTCCAAACTGGTGGTACCATTTTCCATTTCCACTACCAGTGTATGAGGGTTCTAGCTGCTCCACATCCTTACCAATACTTGGAATGGATAGCCTTTCTAATAGATGTGTTGTGATATTTCATTGTGGTTTGAATCTTCATTTTTCTAATTATGTTAACATCTTTTTATGAGCTTATTTTTCATTCCTATATCTTCTTTGGTAAAGTGTCCATTCAAATATTTTGCCCATTTATTTCTTGAATTGTTTGCTTTCTTATTAATTAGTGTGAGTTCTTTATATATCTTGGACACAAGTTTCTTATTAGATATATAGTTGCAAATAGTTTTTTCCATACTGTACCTTGTCTTTTCATTCTCTTATCAGTGTTATATGAAGAGCAGAAGTTTTTAATTTTCATAAAGAACAAATTATGATTTTTTTTGATGTCATATTAAGGAAATGTTGGCCTAACTCAAATTCACAAATATTTTCTCCCATGTTTTTTCTAGAAATTTGAGTTTTAGGTTTTATATTTACATCTAAGATTCATTTTAATTTAACTTTGTGTATAATGCAAGGTACGGATTTAAGCTTTTCCAGTAACATGTGGTGAAAAGATTAACCTTTTTCCTTTGAAATGTCTTTGTAACTTTTTCAAAAATCAGTTGACCGTATATGTGGGTCTATTTTTGGTCTCTCTATTCTATTCCATTGATCTATTTTTATAACTGAGTGAGAGTACCACACTGTGTTGGTGTTATTTCTTCTTAAATATTTGGTAAAATTTTCCAGTAAGGCCACCTGGTCCTGGGATTTTCTCTGTGGGAAAATTTTTAACTACAGATTCAATTTGTTTAATAAATACAGATGTATTCATCTTATTTATTTCTTATTGACTGAGCTTTGGTATTATATACCTTTCAAGGAATTTTTCCACTTAATCTAAGTTGGTGAATTAAATGGCACAAGATTGTTGACAATATTTTCTTATCTTTTAATCTGTGTAGAATCTATAGCGATGTTACCTCTCTCAGTTCTGATATTAGTAACTGGTGTCTTCTCTCATTTTTCCTGATACATTTGCAATTAATTGATTTTATTCATCTTCTCAAAGAACCAAATTTGGGTTACATTGACTTTTTATAGTGGTTTTTTTTTTTTTCCCCTCCATTCATTTCTTATTTTTGTTTGTTTGAATGTTCACTTTTATTTACTTACTGGTTTAAAAAAAAGACATAATTTAGGAATACTCTGGGGCCCATCTTGCATCATAGGGATTTTTCTTTTAAATCTTTAGGAATTAAACCACTTTGGGTAGGATCCTATTTTTTTACAGTTATAAATAATAACTGTAGATATAATTGAAACATAACATTGTATTAGTTTAAGGTATACAACATAATGATTTGATACATGTATATTTTGCAAAATAATTACCGTAATAAATTTAGTTATCCATCACCTCACATAGTTACAATTTTTTTCTTGTGATGAGAACTTTTAAGATTCACTCTCTTAGCAACTTTCAAATATACAACACTGTATTGTTAATCATTTCTTGATCTTTATTATTTCTCCTGCTTACTATGGGCTTATTTTCCTCTTATATTTGTAGATTCTTAAGGGAGAAGCTGAGGCTTTTTATTTGAAACCTCTCTTCTTTTCTGACAGGCATTTAAATTAAAATTTACCCCTGAGTACTTCTTTAGTGGCATTCTACACATTCTTATACGCTATATTTTTATTTCCATTCAGTTAAAAAATAATTCCTAATTTCCTCGTTTGTTTTGTTTTTTAGATTCCATGTATAAGTGAAGTCATAACGAGAGATTTTTATCTTGAATGGGTATTAGATTTTGTTAAATGCTTCTTCTGTATTGATTAATATGTTTATATAATTTTTTCCCTTAGCTTGTAGATGTGAGAGTTTGTACTGCTTTATCTCTGAATGTTGAAACAGCCTTGTTTGGCAGAAATAATTCCTGCTTCTTAGTGGTATGTAATTCTATTTGCACATTGTTGGATGATATCTTAATATTTCATTATATGTATATTATACCTATGTTCATGAGAGATATTGTTCTGTAGGTTTTCTTTCATGTAATGTATTTAACTGTTTTTTGTAGTAGGGTAATGCTGGTCTCATAAAAAGAGTTAGGGAGTTTTCTCTCCCCTGTTTTCTGGAAGAGATTTTATAGAATTGGCAATATTCATCTTTAAATTTTTGGTGGCATTCATTGTCAAAAATATCTGGGCATGGTGAGAATTTATGTTAATCTGGCTAGAAGTTGGAGAAGTCGGACGATTTTTAACTTTTTCTGTAGTTGTAGATCCAGGGCCTTCAGATTCCTCTACTGTCCTTGTTTTTGTTTCCCCTGTGGTCCTTGGGCTTTCTTAATAACACCTCCTTCCATAGAGTTTGTGTCACGCACCTCTTTTAGCTCTAATCCCACTGTTACTACACGGAAGCCCTGTTGGTGTGGTAGTAAAAGGTGAGGGAGGGGAATGTTCCCTAATCTAGTGTTTATGTAGTTTTCTTTCCCTTCACCCCATTTAGGTGAGGTAGGAAGCCTAGAGGATTCTGGAATTGGGGAAATAACTTTCCCCTATTTAGGATAAAACTCTAGTAAAGTCTTTTCCTCTGGAGTATAGATCTTGGCTATGGAGAACACACTTGGATTATTCCAAAATATTTACATTGCCCCTGCCCTTGCCAGAGCCATGGGGGCACATTTCTTGGCTCTCCACCGTGAGAACTTGGAGGGGGTGTTTCTGGAGGGGAAACCCACAAAAATATGTGGGCTTCTCTAAGACTTTGTCCCCCAGGATTTTCTCGTTGTCATGCTAATCAGTAGTCAGCTTCCAGCATGCTATTAAAATTGTCATTAGATACTGTATCAATTTATGTCAGGAGAGCAGATCTTAGCTGTGACTCTCTGGATCTGTCTCTCTCTCCAGATTTCTCAGTGCTTCTTGCCCTGCTACTTCAGTTCTCTGAGGTGTCCTAGAAAAGTCATTGTTTTTCAGTTTCTCCATCATTATTGTTGTTGTGAGGACAGGAGTGACAACTTCCAAGCTGTCACTCCTGCCCTCACATGCTTTCCTGCCTTCCTGCCTTTACATGTCACCACTGAAACCAGAAGTCCTGTGGCGTGATCATTTCAATCTTTAACTTACTTAACATATTTCAATATACAAGTATATTTCAGTCTACAAGTATGTTCTTCCCTATATTATAGAGACCTTCATAATTGAAGAAAAAGATAAAGCTAAAGAGATTATTGTAAATTTAAATATTTTGAGCCTATATAATATATTCTAAGTGTAAGAAACTTAGTACTGGATTAATACTGCATTTTATATTGAAAACGTTGGAGTGAAGTCTGTTTCTATCCTTTCAAGATACGTTGCTATTAGCAGAAAGTAATAAATGTTCTTTGAATATTGTCATGCATGGTAAATTCACCATTTTGATATTGGCAATTTCAAAGTGGTTGGCAAAGTACATATCAGATAAAGATCCCATCAGAATGAATGAACACTGACTAAAACAGTGCACTCCATTTAAGCATCTTGCCAAGGGACTTCGATTCAGTTATAAACACTTCTTGTATTAAATTTTTTAAGCAGATTTATGCACTAAATGGAAACCTGGATTTGATTCTCTCAGAGTGCTCTGTCAGATCTAAGAGAAGATATGTTGCTCTTGGTTAATTTCAGCTTGAAATTCTGTAATAATTATTTCTGGCATTTTGGATGGGCTGAAACCTCCAACTTTCGAGTTGATAGCATGAAACCCCTTTCTGTCCCCAAAAGCTATATGACACATAATTATTTTAAGTGTTTAAAATTCAAATTACGGTTATTTTAGAATTCTGTGAAACTCCTTGTGATAATTAGAGATCTGTTTGAAGCAAAGTGACTACATATCTAACGATCAGATTTGGGAGCTGGTAGAGGCAAGCAAGCTAGGAAAATGACAGTGCCTTCCTCCTCTGCCTTCCCAAATATCCGCAATATATCCTCTGAATATAGAACTGGGCTTTAACAATGTCAAAAAGAATTTGTCTTTACTGGATTTGATTTTTCCAACCACAACAAAACAGAGAAGGGATTTTGAGGTCCGAACTATTTGCACACTTGCTCTGCAGTATTCATGATCTGAGATGCCTGAGTTTGAATCCCAACTATTACTTAGCTTTGAGACTTTGGGCAAGTTACTCAATCGTTCTGTGTCATTTTAAAGTTAAAAAAATATTACTTTTTGACTTTTATAAGGGTTGGATTCATATATGAAGTGATTTGAACGCTGTGAACGTTGTCCATACATAAGTGTTTACTAGTATTGTTAAGGTTTTGCTGTAATAATTCACAAATCGTACTATCAAATTTACATCATAGTTTATTTACAAAGATTTCCAGAGAATTGGTTTGGATCGTTAAAAATAAATGATTGCAATACAGCCATCTTCTTTTAGGGCATGTCAAAACCAGTATTGGAAATCACTGCATGAACAAGAAAATTAATCAGTTTTCCAATTCAGCCCTTTCTTTTATGCACATCTTATTTTTAGAAATATGACAAAGTCTTGATATTTTCTACTTGAAGTAGAAATTAAAATATTCATCAATCAAAATACGAACCATATTCCCCCTGGTGTTTTTGCTTACTAGAGAGACTCAAATTACAAAATGGTTCATTTTTAACTCTTACTAGGATAGATTCAGAATACATAGTAGGAAAGGCAAAACATATCAGGTGATAATTAGATATGTTTCATGTCATTACAGCCTAGGCTGGAAATGGCTTTTTGATTAATTTCTGTGTTATTTTATCAGAGGTCTTATTCTTGGCAGTGTTTTATATGCCATTTGGATTTAAGTTATTATTTTCTCATTGTAGGGTTTATAAGTTTCCACTTTCCATATCTTTCTTCTCTGTAATTAGATATCTCTTACTGACTCTCTTTTCTTTTTAGATGTCATGTTTGTTTGCCATTGGTTTTGCAAAGTCTGCTCAGCAGGCGAGTCCCTAAAATGAGAGAAACTGCAGAAGTTGGGGATAGTGATTCAGACTTTTGTAGGTGGGCTTTTGTCTACTGTCAATACTTACTGACAACCGATACACTGGTTAGGAGATGAACTCTATTTTTTTTTATCATTGCTGGTTGATTAAAAGAAAAAGAAGTTTCAGTGTTTTTCTATCAAGGATAGCTTTTGTGATCACTCATGTAATAAAATAATTAGGATTTCCTCAATGCTGCTGCGAATATGGGAAGATAGCACATCATTATCTTTTTATTCTTCGAAAGATGAGCCTTCGGGATTCATGGTAACTTGAAATAATAAACCTTTGCCTTTTGGCAGCTCTTACCTTTCATAGGATTCTTGGTTTCACCATGCAGTCAGTATGCACCTCCAGCTGACTGTTGGCACTTTTGATTGAGAATAGATCTAGCCGAGTGCTTTATAATAAAGAAAATATTGATAACGTTTTAATGTCCACACAGCCTCAAGGATCTCTATTAGACTGTTTTAAGAAAGAAGAGAGTATTATAGACCATTGGTTGTCAACCTGGATACACATAAGAATTGTCTGGGGCTATTTAGGGTTTTTAAAAATTTACTTTTTTTTATTTCTTATTTTTTGATATATATATATGCATATATATAACAGCTTTATTGTGATATAATTTACATACCGTAAAATTCACCCACTTTAGTGTACAACTCAATGAATTTTAGAATATATATGTGTGTGTATATATATATATATAATTTGTGTTGAAGTATAGTTGATTACAATGTTGTGTTACATTTTTGAAAAATACCAAAGCCAAGGATCTACCTCCAAAGATTCTCATGTAGTTAGATATGGATGGGACCTGGGAACTGGGATTTTGAAAGTAACTCTTATATACAGCCAGTATTGCAAGACAGTGGGTTGGAGAATCCATTCACTATATACTAAATATGTCCCTGTAGATTGATATCTGTGGCCCTGAGTTCAAAACTCAGGGTTTATATTTTACCCCCTTTGGAGCAGCATGCTTAGTTTTGTCAAACAACAGTAATAATGGAAAATATTGAAATTGCTTATTAATGTAATATCATTGCTGAACTTATTTTTTTCCTCTAGATGAGCACAACTGAGTGTTTGAAACAGAAAAAGGCCTACAATTAACTCTATTATTTACAGCCACTGTGATTTGACAGCAGAGTCTAACACTTGCTGCGTCAAATGGTGTCTGAAGAAGTGTTTGTCATTTATTTTTTCTGCTTGATCTCTTTGTGTTGAACAAATGTACAGTGACTGATGGGTCATGTTACTATGCATTCCATGTAGCTGATCCTTTTGATAAAGTTGCAAGATACTTTTCTCAATTTTAGAGCTTTAGAAATGAAAACTGAAAAGATTTTTCTCTGAACATTAATGTTAACATCAATGTTAAACCAGAAGGTGTTAAAGCAGTTAACATATTGATCTATAAACCTGAAATTATGTATTTGTTTTTAAAGAATAGCATGCCATTTACTTCAATTAATTTCTAATTTAAGCTTAATTCCCAGAGTTGTATGTGTTAGTCCAAGTATATATACCGGGGAATCTTCAATTCTCTGATAGTAATGATGCAAATCAGTTGTGAGGTGTCTGATTACTTGAGTCTTTTCTTTAAGATGAGTTGATGCCAGTTATACATATGAGTCAGTTATAGACTGTTCTATCTATATTTTAAGCAGGTAGGAGAAGTAAGGGTATTTCCAATGTATACTTTTAAATTAAAGTATAATCTAATTTAATTGTGCTATCCATAGGGTGGTTATGTAATTTATAAGAAAGTTTATTTTGTAATGTTCTAAAAACCCAAATTTAAACCAGAATAATCAACATCTTCTTCCAATAATTTCACTGTATAACCACATAATTTTGTTTGGAGAAAACATTAAAACTAGTTCTGAGATCCTAAAAGAACATGTAACTCTTTTTTTGTTTTTTAATCCTATAACCTCAAACCCAGAATATGCTTTGCATACAAACATTATCAAAATTTTTAATTTCGGTAGATCAGATATGATCAGATCAGCTGTCTACGTTATGGTAAGTGAAGTGGTAGTTATGGAGGGCTTCTCCGAGCTGTGCCATATCAGTGATAATATTTTTCAGTTCCTTTGGAAATGTTATGCGAGATAATTCACTCTCATCCTCTGTCTTGTGCTAATGTTAAAAACATAATACTAAAAAGCCTAAAGATATGCAAACTTGATGGGTGCCTAGAGCTACTTAATGTCAGAGGTAGGAATAGGAGCCATATATTTAGATTTAAGTTCAAGACTTTTTCACCTTGATAACTACCTCTTTCTCAAATGACTTCTTAACTTCAACTATGCATTTAGCCCAATATTTTGTAATGCCAGACCCATTTATTTTTTAATGTGTTGTAACAGATATGCCCCTTATATTCTGATCTAGATTTTAAGTTACTTCTACTACAAGATTTGTCCCAGAATCGTTCTATGCTCTGCAGGGCTTAATTGTACAAAAACAATCTTAATAACATCTTTTGGATTCTTAAGCTTAGCATTCCCCATTGACCTTACCTTCTTACTTGTAACATCTATAGTTAACTCCAGTCAAGCCTCTTCCTGTTTCATGCCAATAAGGACTTTACTGGCTCACACCTTGCTACAGTCTTTGAGTGGTTGTTACTGAAAAAATGTTGAGTGGGTAAGATACATATTTTTCTTTTTCCGCTTTACCTGTAATTCACAGCAGGGGTCTTATTTTCTTTAGATTTAACTATAAAAGAGAGAGCCATGGGGAATTAGACAACTGAATTTGGCATTCCTCTAAGTACAGTGAATTAAATCTTATTCTACATTGCCTTTCGCTTAAGGGAGAGTGGAGAAAGTAGTATTATTCCTGGATTTCTGTATTGGATATTTTCCATAAGACTACTAAACATCATTCTTCATCTGATACACAGTCAGATGCAGTACTATTTTTCAGATGATTTCTACTTCACATATACATATACCATTTTTAAAAGATATATTTAGGGAAAAACATTCTAGTAGTCCCAGTTCTTATATTGGGATTTAATAAACATAAAATCACCTCAGAGTGACTACATAAGAATAAGGTAAGTACTTTGACTAAGTCAACAAAGCTAATAAATGACAGACAGGGATGTCTGAACTCTCACAATGCCCTCTTTCCCCATCATTTGCTCCCCAAAGACAGGGAGCTGAGCTTTTTAGAAGAAAAGATAATTTAAAAAATAAAACATTAATATTTAATTTTAAGTATTTTTTACTTTTTAAACGTGGCTGATAGAGAATATAAAATTATGTTTTTTTTTTTTTTTTTTTTTTTTAAATTTATTTATTTATTTTTGGCTGTGTTGGGTCTTCATTTCTGCACGAGGGCTTTCTCCAGTTGCGGCAAGCGGGGGCCACTCTTCATCGCGGTGCACGGGCCTCTCACTATCGTGGCCTCTCCTGTTGCGGAGCACAGGCTCCAGACGCGCAGGCTCAGTAGTTGTGGCTCATGGGCCCAGTTGCTCCGTGGCATGTGGGATCTTCCCAGACCAGGGCTCGAACCCGTGTCCCCTGCATTGGCAGGCAGACTCTCAACCACTGCGCCACCAGGGAAGCCCTAAAATTATGTTTTTTACTCACATTATATTCTATTGGACAGCAGTGTTCTAGAGTGATAATCAAAGTACCTTATAAGCATAAATAACATTAATACATATTTTATAATAAATAGATATATAAATGAGACATTGCATGTGATGTTTTTATGGAATTTTATACAATTGTGTTCAATTTGTTGGCTCAATAGTAGTTATATTAATCCAATAATCTGTCTGGGTTTTAGATTTTAGGTGTAGCAATAGCTCCTATTTAACTTAGTATGTGCATAAAATTGATTAGGCTGTCAGGAGGTTCTATACAATTCAGTAATAATACAGAAGTGTTATTTTTAAAAATCCTAGAGGATATAATTAGTAGATAATATTTTAAGACCTCACTTTTTAAAAAAATTTAATGTTATTTCTATAAGTACATAGGCCTTAGGATTTAGTTTGTTTTTTGTTTGTGTATTTGGTTTTCTCTATTAATTCAACTAAAGATGAGGGAAGATCCAATTATTGAGATTCTATTCTGTTTCAGGCATTGCATACTAGACACTTCAGAAATGTTATCTCATTTATTCTTCGAAACAATCCTGTGATATGATCCATCATAAGATGAGTCTCCTTTGACAAATGGTTTTTACTGTTAATTCACCTGGGTAGTCCACTGGCGAGCAGCTGAGAACCTATGAGGGCCACACAGTGGAGACCCTAAGAGCCTAGCCTCTATCTAAAATGTGACCCAGTCTCCTACCAAAATTACTTAAACAATAGACACAAAGCGGGACTTCCCTGGTGGTGCAGTGGTTAAGAATCTGCCTGCCAATGCAGGGGACCTGGGTTTGATCCCTGGTCCGGGGAGATCCCACATGCCACGGAACAACTAAGCCCGTATGCCACAACTACTGAGCCTGAGCTCTAGAGCCCGCAAGCCACAGCTACTGAGCCCATGTGTCGCAACTACTGAAGCCCATGCACTCTAGGGCCTGCGTGCTGCAGCTACTGAGCCTGCATGCTGCAACTACTGAAGCCCACGCGCCTAGAGCCCGTTCTCCACAACAAGAGAAGCCACTGCAATGAGAAGCCCGTGCACCACAACGAAGAGTAGGCCCCACTCGCCACAACTAGAGAAAGCCCGTGCACAGCAACAAAGACCCAATGCAGCCAAAAATTAAAAAAAAAAAAAAAAAAAGGCACAAAGCAAATCGCATACAACAATAAGGAAAATTAAATTTTAAAATATCATTTATATAAATTGGATTAAGTCAATAAAGTTATCACCTTCTCCCCATTGGTCTTAGTTGGTGGTACAGTATTGTTTGAATTATACAAGTTAGAGATCATAGTGCCGTCTTTGAATCACTCATCTTTCTTAGCCTCACATTTAATTATATCCAAGTTCCATTTTTCTTGAATTTTGTTCCTCTTTTCAGTTTTAGGCTTATACCTCTCCCAGCCCCAAAGTCCAGGCATCCATGATTCCTCACATACTAATACACTAGCCTCTAAGCTCCAATATCTCCCCAAACAACTGTGGTCCATATTTCTACCAGTTGTAACTTTTTAAAATAAAACATAGATCTGATTATTAACTCCTCCTTAGTAAGCAAACATTTGTAATTGTCTCCAAATAAAATACAAATTCCATCCATTTCAGATATATCATTCTTTCAGTTCCCAACTCCTCTTTTGTCATGTGCCATACATAGATCCAATTTCATAGGACTATTTGGGAGACAAAATAACATAGTGATTAAAATATGGACTTTTAAATTAATTTTGGTGGTTGAGGGCTGACTTCATAACTCTACTTTCTCTGTGACTTTGGTAAAATTACATCTATAGAATCAAAATTATACTATTAACTATAAGCATAGTGATTGCTATTGTGAGAGTAAAATGTTTAATGTATAAAACATGCTTTATTACCGCTTAATATGTGTTAGCTTTCAAATTTTGGGTTGCATTGTGTCTCTCCAAAAAGATGTATTGAAGTCCCAACCCTCATAACTTCAGAATATGAGTTTATTTGGAAATAGACTTGTTGCAGATGTAATTATTTAAGATGAGGTCACATTGGAGTAGGGTGCATTTCTAATCCAATATGACTGGTGTCCTTACAAGAAGAGGATCATGTGGAGATACAGAGATACATGGGTAATACCACATGAAGACTGAGGCAGAGAATGGAGTGCTGCTCTACAACCCATAGAATGCCAAAGATGGCTGGCTGTCACTAGGAGCTTGGAGAGAGGTATGGAAGGTTCTCCCTCAGAGGTGTCAGAAAGATCCAGCAGTGCCAAAACATTGGCATTAGACTTCTAGACTCCAGAACTGAGAAAATAAATTTCTGTTGTTTTAAGCTACTTTGTTATGGCGGCCACAGGAAACTGATACATTTTATTATTTCATTTTTTAATTACTTATATCCTCTAATCTTTATTCCTTTGCTCTCACTTTACTAGTTGGACTTTTCAATGGTTAATCTGTGTTTATCACTTCAGTTCTTTAATTTATGTCTGTATCTCTACCATCCACTCCTTACTCTTAGCTATTAATTCATATGTATATACCTTTACTATCGTCCTTATCAGAATATTATTTTATTGTTTATGTAGATCTCCTCTGCTTGAGTATAAACTCCCAGGATTCAGAAACTACAATTTATCTGCTTTCAATTCTTTGTTTACCCAGTACCTTTCACAGTGCCTTGCACGTAGAAGAATCTCATGAAAGGTTTTTGAATTTAGAATTGCTTTTTGTTTTTTTGTTTTCAGTAACTGTGACCATGACTGAGTATTGTTCCTAGAACTTCTTTTTAATGCTATTTCTAAAATGTATAGAAATATTAAAAACTTATAAGAAAATATATTAAATATATTAGACAAATATGCTAGTGAATTTATTTCTCTCTAATGATCTTCAATTTATAAGACTAGAAGCTAGGTACATTGCACATTAAACTTTTAACATTAAATTATATTTTTTCTATCAGGATATTTTGTTTGCAAATTAGAGAAATGCCAAACTCCTAAAGATTTCTTTGTTAAAGGAATACACATATTTAAAAGTTAGATTTTATCAAGTTCAACTTGTATATATCAAATTTTAGAAACTTAAACGATTAGTAGAAAGTTGAACTATTTAAAATTAGAATGTCACAATCATAATTTACCTTTGAATCTTACTTTCACACTCAACTCTAAAGTCAAAGCTCTAACATTTCTGGTTGTTTAACTAAAAGCAAGGTATATCACGTTTCATATCTATCACTTATTTTACTATAGCATGTTAGATATGTTTATAATGATAAATAATATATTTTTAATTTCTGCAATAAGATACCTCAGGCAGGCCTGAATCCTGGGTGGCAAGGAAAAATTTGAGCTTTGATGCAGTCTACCTTACAGTAAACACCCAGGAATGTGCTGAGGTAACGACAAGTTTCATACACCAGGAGAGTCAGAATTATTTTCAACAGTTGACAGAATTTGTGAAGATATGAATTCCAAGGAAGCTTGTACCTCTGGCTAGAAGGCTGCTTTGTTTCTGGTTTACAGAGCTAAGTTTTATGTTTTACCTGTGTCTCTTAGCATCGTTCTGTCAATTATATCACCATCAGACTTGTGACAGGCATACATTTTACAACTTGTGGTACTTGGCCATAAAACTAGCTTTCTCACACATTACCTAATATAGTGGTTGACATGGAATTTGATTTTAGTTTTTAAAAACAAAGAAATACAGGGTTCATTTTCATTAAAAAATGTTCACACCCTGAGCATAGGTTATATTATATGCGTCTAATTTCATGGTTTATACAGCACCTACAGATAATTCTATACACTTGGTCCAAGTTTTCACTGGGGTAAGCACTAAGAAAAATGAACCAACTAAAAATGAGGTCTGGAGGGTTATATTCTTCCTGATAAAATTTAGTGTCCGTCTGTAATTGTGGTAAAAATGTTTAGGAAAATTCATCATCTGCTTACAAAGTTGGATAGCATTTTTATTTGCCTCTAGAACTCACTTTTCAAGATTAATGAAGGCTCTTACCTCTTCAACTAACCTTCTTCATATTTCTGATATTAACAAAAACCTAACACTCTGCTGAGGACGCTAATTCCCTGCGTCTCTTCCTGGTGGAGTTTGTGCTTTCTGCCACACTCTGGGTACATCACCGCCCAGACGTATGGTAGGTGCTTTTCTCAGTACCTCAGCAGCTTCCCTGCTATTATTCCTTGATCTAATTTTTGAAAATTCTTGCCCATTTAAGACCCACATTATTAGAGTAAAATGCCTTTTACCCCTATGCACCAATGGTACCTACCATTTTATTAGACATTTTGCCCTATGGGTTACAGTATTAATACTGTTCTTGTCAATCGATCCATCAGTCTGACTCCTCAGTTCCTTGTCTTTCTTGCCTCTAACAACGTATCTTCCGTAACTCCTTAACTAGAAGGACCCTAGACTGCACCCTAGAATTTAGCACCTGCGACTGCTGGACTAATGAACTAATACATTGGTACATCCCTCTTCAAACAGAACTTCTTTTCCTAACAACTGATTCACTCCCCTAATTTTTTTCCCCTCCACCATCCATGTGGGGTGTTCAAGTCTGTCTTATTCCTCTAATTTCATCTAGCTTTCTATACTCTTTTTTGATAGATTTTTCTAACACTGAGGGTGACCAACTGTCATAGTCTACTCTGGACTGAGGGGTTTCTGTGGACTCAGGACTTGCAGTGATAAAACCAGGGCAGTCCCAGCAGGATCAGGGCAATTGGTCATGTTACTTCAATTACTGTAACCTCTATATTAACTATCCTAGCTCTGGTTCTACCAGCCTGGTAAAACCATAACCTAATCCACTGGAGAAAACCTCTCAGCTGGTTAGATCAGCTCTACCATAAAAGCATAGTTTGTCCCTTAACACTAGCTGAGAATCCAATATTATTTATGTCAACAACACTTTTCTTGGCTTGTTGTAGTAAATAATTAACTTTCATCAGTGTCCTATACTTTATGCCTCTTAACTGCCATACTGCCCTCCCTCTACTTCCCTGAAAAATAGAAACTATCTAACAAATTCATTACATTTTTTGCCAACAGGACTGAATTTCCACCTCTCCCATCTCTATCATCTTTTACTTAGAATGGAAGACGAATCACTTCTTATCCAAAGCTGATCCCTTCACTTACAGTCTGGGTTGGCTTCTCATGCCCCTCTCAACCATACCTCCAACTGGCCATCAAATCTGATTTATTCTTGCTTCACAATAGTCCTGAAACCATTCCAGTTTTATCTACCTCCAGTGCCAAGACCCATATCTTAACTTGACTGTTACGAAAGCTTCAAAGCTAGTCACCAGTCTCCAATATATCTCCTTTCCAATTAATTTATGACATTAAACTCCAGTGATCTTCGAAAAATGCAAACTGATCATATCCTTGAATCAAAATGATTCAAAGAGTTTTCATTATGCTTAATATAAAACTTCAGAGCATTAACATAGCCTACAGAGTCCAAGGTTCCCTGTCCAGTTTGATTTCTGCCTCTTTTATTCTGTGCTGCACATATACCTAACTTTTCTTGTATTTCCTTGAACAAACCTGCTGATATTTCATTTTGAGATTTTCCATAAGTTGTTTCCATTTCTCTCCAGTCCCTCTTCTTTAGCACCTAATTGTTACTCATTCTTCAAATTGTATCTTATATATTACCTTTTAGGAATTATTTCATGGAGTCTTAGACTGGTGAAGAACCCCTATTATTTACTGTCATAGCACCCTGCAATTCCTCATCAAAGTATCTGTCACAGGCTTAATATCTGTGTTCTTTACTTGACTATGAATTGCCCAAGAAATCTTGGCTTTCCTTTCTGCAGTTTTATCCAAGGCAGCTAGCTCAATACTTGGGTCATAGTGAATGAACAGTATACATTTATGAATAAGGTAAATAAATAATTGAATTTAATTTTAAAAATTCTCTTTTGATATCTGGTTGTATTTATTACTAGAAATATATTATCAGGTAGTCTGTGAACATTGAAAGTGGCTTGCAGCCACACAGAAAGATAAACCAAGTGCATGCATTTTTCTTAATAGACAAACTCAAGACAAAGAAATATACATGGTCCTATGAGAAAATGTTTATACATATGAGAAGTTAAAGAGAGAGTGGTTTTAGAATCATTGGATTGCTGCCACATGGTTGTTTCAAGGAACAGTCAGAGTAAAGGGAAGATAACTACCACATAGAGGTCATTGTATGACAGATAGTCAGCAATCCATTTGATGTATCTCAGATGTTATGGTTATACTACCCTGCTCTTAAATGTCTGCTGTAGAAGAAGTAAGGTATTTCAGAATATGAGCCAGTTCCTTAATTTTTTATTAATTTACAAATGGACAAAAGACTGCTGACAGGTCAAATAAACCACATGTTGAGGGGGAGGGGTTGATTTATGTTTTGCAAACAGATAGGTTACAATTTGGGTTACAATTCAGAGGAGTTAGGGATTTTCTCTCTTCTGTTACTCCTGTGTTTTACTTTCTATTGGATCTAGGCTAATTCATAATTTTAGACCAGGATTATTTAAATTTATCAACAGCAAGCATTTTGACTAAACTCTCTTAACTGGTTTTATTTCTCACTGTTAATTCCATTATACTCAAACTCTCCTAACTTGATATCCATTTTGGACATACCTTTTCGTTAGTAGGAGTGATATCATTGTTTAGTCTCTGTATCTAAGAGAATATCTTTTTGTTTCCCTCTTTTAGGAACGTGTCCTTATTGGAATGTTTCCATGATATTATAGATTCTTTTCAAACAGATTTAGGATTAAAAAAAAGCATGGAAAAAAGAAAAGGAATGAAATCCTTAAAGTATTACAAAGAAACTCAGCAAATTTCATATATACATATATGTACACATCTGTTACATATGTTATTATGTACCATCTATATCTACCTATAATGGAAAATATATAAGCTCTATTTTTAACCATTTATTTATTCAGTTATCTTAATTAAAACACATTTTATGAATATAAAAATGTATAAAATGTATAAATATGTGTATTTAGCAGCAGAAAATCACCATAGAAATCTGAAAGAAACTCAATACTCACCTACACCCTTGCCATGACATTTTAATTCCATAAAATCTGTAGTGTAGGAATACAACCTTTTGAGTATGACTTTGGCAATCAGAATTTTCAAGTGATATTTGTGGCAGCCACATGAAACAGGGAGGCAGTTGGATAGTTCTGAAAGATTGCTGCCTTGGATGGTTTCAACTCTGCCATTTGCTAGCTTTGTGACATTGTGCTATGAACTTTATCCCCTCTTGCTCTACATTTCCTGTTTGTAAAATGAGCGATAACCACAATTGCTCAATGAACCTTAGTTACTAGTTTATTACAAATATCAAATTAATATGCTAAAATAATGAATCATAAGCAGTTTAGGTCTTTCGGTTACAACTTCTATGGAACTTCTTCCTCCTACAGATTTGCTGAAGGTAATGCAATTCCTGCCAGGCTTCTGGCAATGTGTGGTGGAGCCGATTAATTTGGTTTATCGTTACATTAAAGGGTGCCTTCAGGATCCTGCATTTATGGTGGGATCTCCCTTCCACAGCCCATGTGGAACATATCCGGCATTTGGTTTCTGGTGTTGTGCTGCCATAAGAGAAAATCCTGGAGTTCAAGTTCCCAGGGTTAGGAAATGCTGTCATGGCAAATGCAGCTTCAGGAATAATCAATTCTTTGGGTTTTGCTTTCACTTGGATTTGAGCCAAAAAATTCTATTTTATCATCTCTTAAATTCATTTTTTAGTGATTTTCAATGAAAGAGGGAGTCCTAATACCTAACCAGCCATATTCCATTGACCATAAACAAAACTGCCTCTCAGCCATATTCCTGGAAATGGAAGTTTCTGTGTATGTTTTAACTTTTATTTTATATTCCAAAAATAACAAAAGTGCTTTGAGAATTCTACATGAGCTCATATTTTATAGTATAGAATATGTATATCAGATTAGGTTAAGCCAGATAATACTCCGTATATTAAGTAATGTGTGAACTCTGTATGGAGTGAAAACCATGAGTTAAATAGGTGAAGAAGTAGGAAATGCCAGAGGGAATAGTAACTTTGAAGTCAAAGGTATATTTCAATAAAATGGTTTGGGAAATTAGAAATAATTAGTACCTTAAATGATCTAATCATAAATGGGCCTACTTTTTAAAATTAAGAATTGGAATGGCAGTAAAATATTTTCATATGTTCAATGAATGTTTGTATTGCTTCACATACTGCTTTAGGAATTCAGAATAGGTGATGAATAAGATACCTGATCTCCTAAACATTACATTATATTTTGAGGAGATTATAAACAAGTAAACAAATATGTTATTTAATATGTCCATTATTTTTAGGTACAGTAGTCCCTCCATATTCACAGGGGATACATTCCAAGACCCCCAGTGGAAGCCTGAAACCCAAGGATAGTACCAAACCCTATATGTACTGTATGATTTTCTTATACATACATACGTATGATGAAGTTTAATTTATAAATTAGGCCCAATAAGAGATGTGTAATAATAACTATAATAAAATAGAACAATTACAGCAATATACTGTAATAAAAGTTATGTGAATGTGGTCCTCCTCTCTCTCAAAATGTCTTGTACAAATTTAATGCCTTTTCCATGTTAACTAAGTACATATCATTCGCTGTGGCCCTAACATTTCAAGTTTGAGCTGCGACACCAAAACTAACATGGATTGCTTTTTCCTCCTTCACAATTTTAAGGCTAGAAGATTCATTCTTACCATAGATTTCAGCATCCTTAGCTTTTTTATAGTTTAGGGGTTTTTTTTTTAATAGTTTTTTTATAGGTTTTTCCCTTTCCTTATTAAGTCAAGGACTTTCATCTTTTCACTTAAAGGAAGCACTTTACAGCTTCTCTTGGCATATCCAAATTGCCAGCATCACCACTCTTGTGCTCTGGGGCCATTATTAAGTAAAATAAAGGGTTACTAGAACACAAGCCCTGCGATACAGGGACAGTCCATTTGATAACCGAGTTGGGTACTAAGTGACTAAAGGGTGGGACATGCTGGACAAAGAGATGATTCAAGACCTGGGTAGATGGAGCAGGATGGAGTGAGATTTCAACCTGCTACTCAGAACAGTGCTCAATTTAGAAATTATGAATTATTTATTTCTAGAATTTTTCACGTAATATTTTCAGACCACAGTTAACCATGGGAAAGTGAAACTGAGGGTAGGGGAGGATTGCTGTAGTAAAAAAAATGCTTTGTAGAAAAGTAATCAGGGCATTTTAATAGAAAATGACTAGAGGAAAAGTCTAGATTATAATGGGTGAATTATGCAATTTGTGAGCTGAACGGCAAAGAAGAGCTAAAGGAGTGAATATCTTAAAGGAAGTAGAAAGCCCTGAAGCTGACTGTTCTAGAGGATTAGATAGAGAACCAGAGTGCTGGGATGTGGGGAGCTGGGGGAGAGAGTACAAGTTGAGAGGTGTTCTAGGACCACTACATGTAGTCCTCTGTAGACTGTCTTAAGAAATTTAGTGTTCGTTCCAATTACAGTGGATTGTTTCAGGCAGACAAGTATCCAGATTTAATCTGTGATGGAAAAAAAAATCACTCACTCTTAGATGGAAAATGAATTGTAGGGAAGAAAGTTTGGAAGCAGAGAGACTAGTGTTTAGGCTGCTTCTGACTAGAAATGATAAGAGCTTAAAATGAAGCAGTATCAATGGTTTTCTTCACAGTAGAAGAAAGACTGAAAAAATACTGAATAGAATCCATAGGAATTGTGTACAGATTTATATATGGAAGAGTCCATATGATTCTCCGATTTTTGGCTTGAGTGATTGGGTGAAATGCAACACCCTTCCCTGTGATAGAGAAAACATGAGGAGGAAGTTTGCATTTATTTGAGAAGGAGAGGAATAGAGATGATAGAATTACTTTTGGAATTGGGTGGTTTAAATTGGACATCTAAGACATCCCTTGGTCATTTGGATATAAAGAAGTGACCTGCCTTGGTAGAAAAACATGTATTTGTAATCAGACTAAGATTTCAATCATGGCTTTGTAGTTTACAAGCTGTGCAAACAACTCAAATTATCTGATCCTCAACATTTTTTCCCATTAAAGCAAATTATTAATACCAAAATATTGAGTTGATTTGGATTATACAGTGCTTTACCCTTAGTTGGCATTTGGAAGTTGTTTTATCATGATCCTTATCATATGTGGTCTGGACAGTGGGAGAAAAGTTATGTCATTTGGGGAGATACTGGCATATAGTTTTCTTTTTAAAAAAATCTATGGATTTGAATGAGATACAATGTAAAAACTAAGGGGGAAATCGTATGATGGAAGGAAAGACACATATCCAAAAGGGCAACTAAATGATGTTGGTAAAGTTGATGCTGAATAGGAAAGGAGTCTTGTGAAGGAGAAGCTGGGAAAGAAACCAGAAAGGAGGGGAAATGAGAGAAGGGCATTTGAGAAGGAAACTTCAGTCAGTTATTGCAGAGAAGGTAAGAAAGGAGTAGAAAAGTATCAGTGGGATATAATAATAATGGTGGTCATTATAGATCTTGTCAAGAGTTGTTTCACTGGGTACAGAAACCTTGGAGGAGGGGGGACATTTTTCCATTCAGAGAGGTGTAAAAATATAATAGTACAAGCATATTTAATTTAGCTTGTTATTTGTAGAGACAAAGTTGAAATAAATATTTCCTTAGGTAGGACACAAAATCATGTACTTGCAATGGGGGTGAAAGGATTTGGGTAGGGTATGTGATAAAAGAGATGACGGTTGGAATGACTTCTGAGGGTAACAACTTCTCTAAAATCACATGCTAATAAGAGCATTATAAATCCTAAAGGACTATTGGAAAATGTTTGTTTACATTAAAAAATATATATATCTGGCACTATATTCTTAAGTCATTGACAGTAAGAATATGACATTAAGGTACATTAAAATTAAATGTAATTCAGTATCTTCTGTATACAATATATTGTGGTTCACACATTTTTACCAAAAATGATCTACTCCAAAAGAAAGACTATTTTTATACATTTCTGATCCAGAAGACTTGCTGTTTTATTAATTAGTGTACAAGGAATTGTTAGGTTAGATGATTATGTTCAATTAAGTATAATGAATATAATTAATGTAGTTGATGTTTTAGGTTCTTGAGTTAATAGTGCCATTAAATGCTGCTGTTTCTGTTGTGGTACTGATTATTATTATAATAAAACAGCAAACTTTGAAATCATAGGGAAGCTAATTTTGACTACTGTTTTATAGCAAGTTTATATAGACATTTTTATATATATACATGGTCGTTATTTAAATAACAGATCATAACTTAAATATACAATGATTATTTAAGTCAATACATTAACCACTTTCAAACGCTTAGTTTTATCTATTTAAAAAAAGTAGTTTTCAAATTGAAATATGAGTATGAAATGATAATTGGAAGATGAGTATACATGCCTTTTAATTATCTGAAATAAGAAAATATGCATTTAGTTCCTATACAAATTTGTTAAACATCTTCAACATGCCAAATATTTTAAGTAAGGTTATTTTTCCTTATTAAATGCTTTAATATTTTACTTTTATGTAAAAATAATTTCCATAATATTAGCCATCAATAACAATGCACAATAAAATTTTAATAATAAGTGTAATTTGTTTTCTCATCTACTTGTTCTATAGGCGATGTTAATGAATATTTAAATACTGATAAATGAAAATCCTTCTTATAGCTTGAAGCAGCTGTAAAAAGCACATGATCTATATTTCTTGGATTATTTATAGTATAAAGAGCATAATTAAATAAAATGTTTTTAACATAAGTTAGAAATCTGTCATTGATTCTAAGCTATAGTTGTATTGTATCACATTGGAAAAATGTGAAGGAATTCTTATTAAAATTATTTTTTATGTACTCATTTTGGATATGAACATGCATAATTCCATGTGCTTTATTTTCTGTCATTTTAGTCACGTAAGTCTTGCCACGTGGCTTCTGTTATTTGTGTTAGCTGAAAGTTCCTACTTATAAATGTTTTGAAAGAATAAGACACACCATTAATATTTATTTACTTAACTTTAAAAAGCATTTTACACCATTTTTCTAGTAGTAAACATTTGTAACTTTCTTTTTTCTTTAATAATGCATTTTTCTTGTTGTTTGAAGTTTTAAGTGGTATTTTAGCATCCGATTTCACAATTTATTTTCTGTAAAATGGAGACGACCCTCCTCTGTGTTGGGTGTTGAGAGTGATCTGGAGTTCCTTTATCAACACATAAACCTTTCTCTGTTGGGGAAAAGGTGCTGTTTCTTTTATCTATTTATTTATTTTCTCAGCAAAAATAGACGAAGACTAAATATGGGTGAGATAACCTTAACTGACAAGACTTTTGGTGCAATATTTTGAAAAGGCACTGTGCTTAGAATCATTTAACCTCATTGATATTTATGACCCAGTTCTGTCTGAATTCTTTACCCACAAAGCACTTCTAAATATCCTTTCACATAAAACAAAAGGGTTAGACCAAATTTGTATTTTCAGACTTATGCTCTTTCAATTCAGGGCCACTGCGCATTGTTGTGTTCTGTGTAAATGCAGATGGGTGCCACTGGCAACTGAATCTGCTCACAGGACCTGGGTTCTGAGTGTAACTCAGAGGGGAGCAGGCAATAGGCCCAAGTAGTTAAGTTTCAGAACCCCAAGCTTCAGATTCAATCAGAAAAGATATGTTATAAATGTTATACTTGGTAGAAATGACGAATTGCTTGAATTTACTCACTTGTAAAACCCATCTAGGCTTTTTTCTATGTGTGAGTGTAAAAATAATTAAAATTATTGACAATTTTTTTGTTTGTTTAATACTATTCAGGTTTTTATTTTTTCTTAAATCACTTTTGGCAAGTTATTTTAACATTTTAAAATTCTATTTAAAATTTCAACAAGGTTTATGCAGTTTCTTCTATTTAATATCTGCAGTATCTGTAGCTATATCTATTTTAATTTATGATATGTATTCCTATGTTCTCTTTAGGTTCTTCATTTATATTGTCAGAGAGTTGTCAAGTTTATTTGGTTTTAAATATGATTCAGTTTTTTCTTGCTGAATATCTTTACTGTATATTATCTTATTTAAAAATATTATTTATATTTTATTCTTTATTTTTATCTCATTAAGTAGTATTCTTATATTTGTTCTCTTCTTCTTTGTGCTTCATTTCTATTTCCTCTGACTTGTTTTCTAACTTTCTAACTTTAATTTTATGTATTTAATATAAGCAGATTATATAAATTTCCTTCTATGTCTAAATTTATGTGCATTCTCCAAGTTTTCATAAATATTATTGACACTTTTGATTTCTTCTTTGGCCAGTAGATGGGAATTTTTTAAAGTTTATATCATTATTTTTCAACATAATTACATAGTTGCACAGTGCTCAGAAAATGTATTGTGTTTGATGCAGCATTTTTGAAATTTATGACACAACACATCGTTGATTTTCTCAACTGTCTTATATACTGTAGCACAGGTATGTTTTCTATTTAGATACATGAAAAAAATACACACACAAACAGATTGAATAAAGTATGCTAATTGTTTTCTTACAATCTCCCACATATTACAATATTGATAATCTACAAATATTATATCTTCTTGATATATTTAATATTTATAAATGGATGATTTTAACATAAATGTATACTTTGTGGAATTGTCTATTTTTATTACAATATTTTTTAATTTTAAATTTTCTTATTTTTGTTTGAATTGATTATTAATAGATCCTATGTTATTAGAGTACAAATATAGAAGTTTTATATCCTCTCATGGAATTGAACCTTCTATCACTGTGTAACAAAACTCTTATTTTTTACTATTTTTGACAAATATATACCAGCTTTAATATGATTCACATTGTCCTTCTATTTTTTTGTCCCTCCCCACATCTCTGTTTCTAGACATGTATGTATATACATGTATCTGCAGATTTATATTATATTTATATATATGTAGAAAAAGAGGTACATACATATACTCACAGAGACACACACACACATATATATGCATATGTATATATACATATACATATGGGTATTTTATTGAGGTATAATTTTATACAATGAAATAAACAACTCTTTAAGTGTATGGCTTAAATACATGTAAATTTTTACATGTATATCGTATGTAACAACCAACCAAATAAAGACAGAATGTTTCTTTTATTGCAGAATGTTATTACATGTATCAGTAAGTTGGTCTTTTTTTTTATTATTATTACTTCTTGGTATTCCTTTGTAGGAATATAACCCAATAGGTTTCTTTTTCCATTTCCCATGTTGTGGGCATTTGTGTTGCTCCTAGACTTTGGCTACAATGAATAATGGGGCTGTAAACCTTGTTGTACAAGTATTTTTCTGGTCATCATTCTTCCTTTCTATAGAAGTAGAATTGCTGGATCATGGTATATATATATGTATTTTTAACTTTAGTAGCAACTTCCAAAAAGTTTCAAATGTGTACATGTGTGTTTAACAACTTTAAGATATATTTTATATACAATATTCATTTTTATTGTGTATAATTTAATGATTTGAAATATGAAACCATAACCACAATCAAGAGAATAGACATATCTATCTCACTTTCTTCCCCTGAAAAATGTTTTCCTGACCCTTTTGCAATCTCATTTCCACAACCTTGCCCCACCCAATCACACTCCATTATATAAAAGTTTCTGTTTTATTTTTAATTTTACATAGAGTAATACAATATGTATTTTTTTAAAAATCTTGTTTCTTTCACCAGCATAATTGTTTTGAGATATATCCATGTCATTGTGTTTGTCCGTGGTTCACTCCTTTGTATTCCTGAGTAAAGTTCCATTACAGGGAAACACAATTTGTTTATCCATTTAACTGTTGATGAGCATTTGGGTTGTTTCCAGTTTTGGGCTATTGCAAATAAGGCTGTTATGTATATTCATGTGAAAGTATTTGTGCAGACTTATGCTTTCATTTCCCTTGGGTAAATAGGTAATAGTGGAATGTCTGTGTTATATGGTAGGTGTATGTTTCACTTTTTAAGAAACTATAGAATTGTTTTCCAAGGTGAGTGTACTATTTTAAATTCTTAACAAAAGTATTTGAGAATTACAGTTGCTCCACATTTTTGATAACACTGGTATGATCAAACTCTTAAATTTTAGACACGTTAATAGTTGTACAGTAGTATCTTGTGATTTTAATTTGTGTTTCCCTAATGACTAATTCCAGTATGGTTTTAGTATTTTGGTATTTTATGGTTTTAGTATTTAGTATTTTATATCAGTAATGTGTAAGAATTTTATTTGGGATTGTAAATAGTTTTGATTATCCTATTTGGGTGAGTGTCTAGTTGTTTTTGACTGGTTTAATTTGCATTTTTCTGAGGAGTAATGATGTTTAACAACTTTTCATAGGCTTAAAATCTATTTGAATATTCTACTTTAGGAAATAATTTAAATATTTTACTTATTTTTGTTTTTCTTATTAATACAGTTATATATTTTGAATATGAAATCCTTGGCAGATATTTGAATTGCAGATATTTTCTTTCATTCTTTGGCTTACCATTTTACTGTCTTAGTAGTGTCTTTAATAAGTAGATTTTTAATAATTTTGGTAAAGTCAAATTTGTCATTTTTTCCTAGTTACACTTTTCGTGTTCTATTTAAGACATCTTTGCCTAACACAATATCGTGAATATATTCTCAAATATTTCCTTCTGGAATCTTTATAGTTTAACTTCATATTTAGGTTTATGATTCATCTTGAATTAATCTTAGAATGTTAGGAGTTAAGGGTCAGGTAAATGTGTTTCATTCTGGATTTCCAGTTGCTGCAGTGCCATTTGTTGAGAGTATGTTCTTTCCCCCATTAAATTGTTTGGATGCCTTTATCCAGTGGCTGTAGTGGTGAGGGTCTACTTCTGTGCTCTCTGTTTACTCATGTGAATACCACACAATCTTAATTAATGTAATTATATAGTAATTTTTCAAGTGACATAGTATCCATGTTCATATAGATCTAAATGTATATTGAATTATTCAAATTGTCTTTTTTTTCTTTTTGCGAGTTTCATTAATTTGCCTTTTTCCAGACATGGTTATTTTATTTAAATTGTCAAATACATTGATATAGTGATGCTTATAATATCATTTTAATCTTTTTAGAATTTGTAATGATGTTTGCCTTTTTTTCTAATTGGTAAATTTTTTTATCCTGTTTTATTTTCCTGATCAGTCTTGCCAGGGAGTTCACTTTTATTACTTTTTCAAAAAAAATGAACTTTTGATTTCCTGATTTCATCTATTTTAAATGTTTTCTATTCTATTTTTCCCTTATATTTATAATTTTGTTCCTTCTAATATTTGTGAGATGAATTTGCTCTTTTTGGTCTGGTTTTCTGAGATAGTTCTTATCATTGATTTTAATATGTCTCCTTTTGTAATACGTAATTTAAAGTGGCAGATCACTAAGAGCAGTGCTTTAGATGCTTACCACAAACTCAACTGGTTGTGTCATTCAATGATTATCATTCAGGCCAAAGGTTTTGGATTTTATTGAGAATTGCTTAATGAGTCAGTATACTGTCTACGTTTGTGACTGTTTCACATATACTTGAGCACAGTATGTTTTCTGAAGTTGTTGGAAATGGTGTTCTATATATACAAATTAACTCAAGTTTATTCAGATTTGTTCAAATCTTCTATAACCTCAAGTCTTGTTAAATCTTCCGTAACGTCACTAATTTTTTCCCTCTACTTGGATCTATCAATTATTGAATGAGGACTGTTATCATCTTCAAATATGATTGTGAATTTGATTTCTCCATTTAGTCTTATTTCTTCACATATACTGATGCTATATTATTAGATACATTCATATTTAAGGTTGTTGAGTTGGCTCTTTTATTATTATAAAATGTCTTTATTCATCTCCAGTAATGTTCTTTGTATTATGGCTTACTTTGATATTAATATATAGATAACAGCCTTATTATCCTTAGTGTATGCCAAACTCGTGTATCACCCATGTGGTTGCAGTAGCACCCCTCTCTCAGCTGGCTCCAATGGCCATATTGGGGGATACTATGTTGAGGGGGAGTGTCACAGAAGAAGGAAAAGGAAAATAACTGAGCTTCCTATTTGAATGGGTTGGCTCAGTATTTTGCTACAAGCCAAAAAATTGACAGCAGCTGCTTCCCAGCCATTTAGGGGTGGCCTTGAAGACAGTAGCAAGAGAAAATCTTTTAAATGGACCGAACAGTGAGTGATGCACCTGGTCTTCCACTTACGATGGAATACATACTGATCAAGGTAAGGATGTTTGTGGACTTATGGACAGTGGCAGATGGCCTGGCTGGCTATTTAAGTACATGAAAGGAAAAACCTGGAAAAGAGAAGACAGTGGGTCCTGAGGTAGACATGTAAATGGATATATCAGAAGTGGCATGAGTGTGAAGATCTTTGTATCTCATTTTAATGACCACCAGGAAGTATCCATCGTGAAAAACTATTGAACAACCAAGTAGACTCAACTTGTTGCATTACCAACCACATGGTGGCACATTGGCTACATTGGGAACCTTCTATCCTGGAAGGGTAAGTGATTTATTCTTACAGGAATAGATACCTACTCCAGTTATGAGTCTGCCTTTCCTGCATATAAAGCCTCAGTCAGCATCATTATCTGGAGTTTACAGCATGCTAAATCCATAGATATGAGATCCCACATAGTACATAATCTGACAGAAGGTCCCAGTTCACAGCAAAGATACAAAAGTGGGCCAATGACCATGGAAGCCACTAATTACATTTCTTTTTTGTATCATGCAGAAGCTGATGGCCTGGGAAAATAGATGGCCAGCTAAAGCACAGCTGATGTGTCGTCTCAGAAGCTGTATGCCATCCAAGATGGTAGTATTTATACTGAATTAGACACCCCCATTTGAGGCTGTGTCTGCAATAAAAACCAGGGAACCAGGAGGTAGAAGCAAGTGTGATAGTGAATTTTATATGTCAACTTGACTGAGCCAGGGTGTCCAGATATTTGATTAAACATTATTCTAGGTGTTTCTGTGAGTGTATTTTTGGGTGAGATTTACATTTAAATCAGTGGACCTTGAGTAAAGCAAATTGCTCTGCAGAATGTAGGTGGGCCTTATCCAATCAGTTGAAGGTCTGAATAGAACAAAAGGCTGACATCCCTGGAGTAAGAGGAAATTTTGCCAGAAGACTGCCTTTGGTCTTTATCTGCAACATCAGCTCTTCCTGGTTCACCAGCAGACTGCCTTTGAACTCAAACTGCAAGTCCTTCCTCACTCTTTAGGCTGCCAGCTTCCCCCATCAGATTTTGGACTTGTCAAGCCTCCACAATTGAGTGAGTCAACTCTTTAAAATAAATCTCTTTCTCTACATGTACACATCCTATTGGTTTTGTTTCTCTGGAGAATTCTGCCTAATATAGTAAGCATAGGCCTAATTACCATCACCCAAATGATCCACTGGAAGAACCTGAGTTCTTATCTCCTTAACTTTGGCTCTAAGTATTTAGAGGTCTTTGTCCCAAAGAGGGTGCACTCTTGCCAGGAGACACAGCCATGGGCCAGTTAATCTTCAAGCTACAGTTGACACCAAGGTACATTTGAAGCCATGTGTCCAGGTACCAGAAGGAAAGAAGAATCATCATCTTGACAATAGTACTTCACTCCACTCAGAAGGAGGAGGTAGAACTACTCCTACACGATGGCAAAGAGAGGAGTACGTGCGGAACTCAAGTGATCTACATGAGTGCCTCCTGGCAGTTTTGTTCCCAGTCGTGGCTGTGAATGGACAAGTGTAGCAACCGTATCTTGAGAATAGTATGATTACTGTAGGCTCAGAACCACCACAAATGAGGAATTAAACCACAGCACCAGATAAACCACAAAAATTAGCATGGAGAAGCTATGAATTCCAGTTGCAGCCCTAGACCAATTGCATAGTGGACTGTAGTTAATTTCACTACCATTTATCTACTGAGTTTCCCCTGAATAGGAGGATCTCTGGTACATTGGAGGACCCAGTCCCTGAACATGTATGGACAAATGGATCTGAGTAGTACAAGGCATGGGCAGTGGCAAACACGGAAGGCATCAAAAGATACCAGTTCTATGAGATCAGTGCCACTTATGACCTCATTCAACCTTGATTACTTCGTTAGAGTCCACCATCTCCAAATACAGCCACAGTGAGGTTTGGGGATTCAACATTGAATTTGTGGGGCGGGGCACAAACATTCAGTCCGTAACACTTACATTTTTAACTCAGTTTAATGTTGCTCCTGAAAAGCCCAAGTCTTGGAGAATCTTGAAGCCTGTATCATGCCTGATCTGACCCCCATGCACAGAATGAAGAAGTACCCACCTCTTTAAGGAAAGAAGCACTGATACCTGCAAACTGAGGTATGCTCTTCTTTCTATGAATTTGGTTTGTTTAGACATCTCTGCATTCACAGTTCACAAGTTCACACTGATATTTTCATTCATATATAGGAACTGATATTTTAAAATCATATAAATATTAATATATAATATGTGAAGTATACATATATAATAAAGAATTAAATCATTTATAAAGTAAAAATTGTAAATATGAATTTATAATGTACTAATTATGTTATAACATATAATATATAAATGATTTTTAAAATTTACCAGCTCCTTTTTTCTTAGTTATTATTGCAGTCCTTTATATACTGCTTACGTGGCTCTGTTTTTGGAGGTATTTTTTTTAAACTGCATGCATTTGACTCAGACTCATCTAGTCCATTTCCATCCCCATGTATTGCAGCTACTAATATATTTAGATTACTTTTTAACTTTTTTTTGTTTTCTTCATCCCATTTTATTTTATTTTGCTTTATTTTACTCTTTTCTAGCTTTCTTTAGATCTGATTAAAGCTCTTCTTCTCTTCATTAAACTTTTCTCCTCCTGGTTTAAAATATATATTTTCTGCATCTCTTCTAGGTTAAAAGTTAGTCATTAATACTTTAATCATGTATACTTGAGTTTAAATCTATAGTCAGTTAATTTTTTCACATGCCAGGCAAAAAACAAAAAAAAATCAAGAAGTTATAATTACTGCCTCCCCAATTTACATTTTACTATGTCTAGTAATTTAGCTCTAGTGTCTCTAATGAACTGTGTTTAGGCATGCTCTATGTTTGTTTATATAAAAAATCTTTAATTGCCCTCATTTTGAAAAATAGCTCAGTGCAGTTACATTTCTATGGTTTAAAGTGGTTTCCTCTTAACATTTTTATTCCATTTTCTTTTGACTTCCATTGTTATTCTGGAGAAATCAGTTATCATTTAATTCTTCTTCCAATTGTAGAAAACGTTTTTTCTCTATGGCTCCTTTGTGACTTTCTCTTTACCTTCATTGTTTAACTGTGGTTTAACATTTAAGTGACTAGGAATGGATTTATTTTTATTTATTCTGCTTCAGGTTCTTTAGACTTTCTGAATTTGAAGAATGGTGACTTTCATTAATTGACTGCTATTTTTTTTTTAATCTATTCCTAGAAACTCTGACAAGGACCTTGGATATTCTATTTTTTTTCAATTTATCTCACTCTGTATTATGTATTTTTCATATAGTGGTTTCTCTGTGCTCCATTCTGTATACTTTCTTTGTTTCTAGTTTCAATTTTACTAATTCCTATTTTAGCTCTTGTCTCATCTGATGTTTAACATCACCATTACATAGAATTTGTGTGTGTATATGTGCTTGTTCATTGTCTCTAAAATTTCCATTTTACTAAATGTCAAGGCTGCCTAACCATTTATAATAGTTTAGGGTTGTCAATTTTTACTTTGCTTTCCTTACTCTACTTCTTTAACATAAAAATATAATAGTTTTGCATTTTTAAAAAAACATTTAAGTTTGGGAGTACCTGTGGAGTTGGTTCTGTTGTTAGTTATTACAGATGACTCTTACTATTGGAAGCTTTTTCCTTATTTATTTTGTAATTTTGGATTGTGAGTTCATCACTGTTGTCATTCTATCTGTGGTAATTCTTGAGGATGAATTGCATGGCTGTTCTTACAGAAGAAATTGTGTTTGATCTTATCAGGTTCCTGGGAGCACTGCAAGCCCAGTTCCTCTTAAATTTTAAAACCTTGAGTTAGCACTGTAAATTCGGACTGAAACCTGTTACTAAACCATTGTTAAAGTGCCAATTATATCTCAGAAGGGATTTATTTATTTGTTTATTTTAACATCTCCAAATACCAAAGCAGGTTTAGAATTTTCTTTATGGTCTGCTTCTCTTTGGTGCAGTTTTATTTCTTTCTTACCTTTTTTCAGGCTTTTACTTCATCCAAGATTAGCTTTGTGTGTGGTATTCTCCAGTCCATATCCCTGCCTTTCACAAGCTCCTGATCTTTATGTGGAAAAGAGCTAATACCTGCTTTTTTTCTATTCTGTGGTGGCATCTGGCAACTTCATTGCTTACAACGTTTCTAGAACCACATTCCATTATGTTCCCTGGCCTCTGTTAATTTTCTTCAGACCTATATATATCTGAAAGCATATTAAATTATTTTACCTGGCATTTTACATTTGCCATAATTAGGTTTTCACATTAGACATCATCTGAATAGTGTTGATGCTATAACATTTTTAATAGCACTGGAATATATAATTTTAATGTCCATTCTAATCCCCTGCAATTTATGATGCTTTCACGTTTTGTAACCAGTCATTAATATATAATTAATTGTTTATGGTATAAAATAAATACTTTAAGAATCCAAGTATACATAAATAGCAAAACAAATACAAAGTCCATACAAGGCAGCCTAAATTATTAATGTGTGGATTCATTCACTATAAATATTTGTTTCCCTCATCTTTACCCACCTTACCCCTAAAAACAATTACGGGTTTTTCTTATTCTGGAAGAATGCCTTATACTTTTGGCTCTATGATACAAAATAATTCTCAAATAGTGCAATAACTCCTTAACTTGATGTCTGAACTATAAACATGAAAATCATTATAGTCTGTTGAGTCTTGATAATAACATTCAATTTTTACTTTGTTAGTGTGTAAATTTAACTACTTTCTGAGGAAATTACAACATAGTATATGGAAAATTTTAAGGCATTATGTGAACTTTAATAAAAAGGCTACCAAATAGTCAATGTATTAATTTAGGTGATCTTAATTATTGACCTTATATTAAACTCAATTGAATTATGTACAGTATTAATGATATTTATGGTGGCTTTGTAATATTACATTTTTATATATTGTCCAAAGAATATCAATATTCATATTTGAAGAAATTGCCTGTAGAGCAACTCAGAATAGTGTATATGATACTAAGGTCTCCACCAGTTGTTTTTTTTTAATATCTCATTTTCTCTTCTTTCTATTTGTCCCTACTCTTCCTTCTTCCATCCCTCTGTCATTTTTTTTTCTCTTTCTCTGTTGCTTTATCGTAGTATCATCACTTGTTACCTAATGCCTTGCCCACTTCAAATTCTTTTGTCTGAACTGCCAATATTTATTTTCCACCTTTACAAATCATTGCAGAAAAGAGGCCTGCAACACTTCAAGGTAACATTAAACTTTTCATAATTTAATGTTACAGGCCTACTCGTTTCCCCATAAAAATTACATACTTCTAACCCTAACTTTGAAAACTCACCTGTCTTGAATTCAAAAAGTATATTCTGAACAACGTTTTTCTTTGTTTCCTCTATCCAAGCCCTATTCCCATAGAGTTGCTTTATATTATTATTGGCACTATTGTCTGAATGTTTGTGTCCTCCTCAGATTCATATGTAAAAAAACCCATTGCCCAAAGTGATGATATTAGGAGGTGGGGCCTTTGGAAAGTGACTGGGTCATGAGGGTGGAGTCTCCATGATTGGGGTTAGTGCCCTTACTAAAGAGACCTCACAGAGATTTTCTTGTTCGCTCCATCATGTGAGGGCACAGCAAAAAAGTGCCAACTGTGCACATGAAAGCAATCTCTCACCAGATACTGAATCTGCCAGCATTTTGATCTTGCACCTCCTATCTTCAAGAACTGTGAGCATTCAGTTTTTGTTGTTTATAAGCCACCCAGTCTATGGTATTTTGCTAAGGCAGCCTGAATGGACACAAACAATCAGGTAGAATTGTTTAATGCTTTCCCTAAGTTCTATTCTTTATCTTAGCCATTGTGGGTACAAATATTTGCCTATGCTAATACAAAAACATGAAACCAATTATTTACTTTAAACTAATATTTGAATAGCACCTTAAAACTTATAAAACAATTTCATGTATATTATTTTAACTTTGTAAGGCAGATAGAATTATCTGCATTTTATGGATGGAGAAACTGACAATGAAAAGGTTAGATGATTTACCTAAGAAAATAAAACAGGAAATTTCAAAGTTTATTGGAGCTGTATTTACCTAGAACAGTTCCTGGTCTACTTCAGATTATTAATAAATGCTTGCTGCATGAATAAAATAATAAGGCAGGAGTAGGTTTATATCAAACTCTTGCTTGCTAGCTATGTGATTTTGCACAATTTCCTTGACCATTCTGAACCTCAAATTGTCTGAAAATTGAAAATAATAGTTTCTTTTTAAAAGAATTGCTGTGATCATGAAATAGAATAGCATATATGACATAATTAACAGTATGTCAGTTAATTTAGCTTTCTTCCTCTTTTATCTAGAGTCATAGTTTTTAGCATTCCAGGATGTGGAAAATCTGTAGAATTCTGGAGTCTATCCTTTACCTAAACCAGGCATTTTTCTTCTCTACTACATTCTTTTTTTTTTTTAATCTCTGCAAATTGTGTTACTTATCACCTTCAAAGTGAAGACAAAATATGGAACCTTTGGTAGTAAAATGCAGCTACATTTACATTTATGCAGATTATACATATTTATTTATTTTAATATCCATTTCCATGAAATGGCTATGACAAATTAAGTCTAAAGCTTAGTGTTTTAATTAAATTTAAAAACTAAATTCATTTAAAAAATTGATCTATTTAGCAACCACGTAAAACTTCATATTCCACACAATAGGCATATTCTTAAAATGGAATTGGAGACAATCACAAGAGAAAATAAACTGCAGAGGTATTTCTGCCCTAAGATCCAACTGGAGGACTATTGAAATCTCTCCAGAAAATGTGTTCCTCTTCCATTATCACTAGCATTTACCGAAACATATCTTATTCTAGGAGACAGACGTATTTGATAATTTATATAGAAAGACCACTGCTACATTTCAAGAATCCTATTCCCTTGCTTGAGCCTTCTTATCCAACTATTTTTTACCTGTATACTTAAACACAGATTGAATATCAGACTCAGACCCATGCTGAACAGTTGAAATCTTTTCTTGGTGGTTTACTTTCTAGTTCGGATTTCTGAAAGCTGACCTCCAGCTCGTGTTGTGTAAGAAGTATCTTGCCTCACCTCTCGAGGATGACTTGGTTTTCTGCACAGCATTCTTTAGCTTGTACAGATTGAACATAGCCTTGCAAAAATCCCTGGTCGGGTACCTAGTGCCAAACTCAAAATTGTCTACCTCTCAAATATGTCTCCATCTCAAACTTAATTTTATTAATCAACTTGTTAATAGTACTGGCTAGAGCTAATCTTTGCCATGTATCTTCAAGCACTTCTTATATGCTATATATACATCCTTGCATACATTATTGAACTGCCTTGGCTGAGAAAGGCATTCTTCAGTCTCTTCTTTAATACTAGTAATTATGTGGCATGTACTGGCTAGACATTGGAGATACAGAAATAAAGACGTTGTTCTTTCCTGAATGTACTGATGAATAACAAACTCTTAAAGACTTTTTATTTTCATTTTTTGATTCCTTAAGTGTTTGGGTATAAAAAACATATGTTCAGACATACTTGTGACTTTTATAAAAAAGACAGGCCATGTGTCCTCTAGAAATTGCCTACTAACTTGGATATTTACAATAGAAGAAAATGATTTGCATAAATAACCCAGGAACTGAGATGAACTATACTTTTTGTGCAGTTCTCATTCCATAAATGGTTCATTCTTGTACAGCTGAATTAATTCTAGAAGGTCAGAGGGTTGGTAAAAGATAAAATTAATCCACATTACTGATAAAATAAGAGCTTAACTTGCTTAATCATAAGACACTGGAACACTTTAATGTTGTGAACTCACATAGAAAAGTTTCAGAGAGCTGCTATCGTCCATCTCATGCTTACGACTGCAGTAGATTGAAATCAAATGAAAGAATGTTTTAGAACCAAGCATCTTAACACTTTATGTCATTAATAAAACTGAGTCAACTACTTTTCTGATGGCACTCTTAGATTACTCTTCAAAGTGAAAAGAAAATTCCCAAGATGCCTATATTTCTAGGGAAATTGTAGGTTTAATGATGTAAAGTGGGATTTCCAAAAAGTCATTATTGTACAGTGCTCATTCCATGAGCACAGGTCTACTCATCATCTCAATTACATACATTTTTGCTCTTGCTTTTCTTGGAACCAAAAAAGTTTTTTACTTTGGGAGCTGAAATTTAGGCCTGTCCTCTGACACCCTCTTCTTTAGAGAGAGGTGTTGCAGATGACTTCTTCTTATTGCCAAGGAAAAGGCAATTATTTAATAATTCTCTTTACTATTGACAATATATTTTGAGAGATACATTTTTCTTTTTGTAATCTTCATCCTTTGCCTCTTAATATTTCTGTACTTTCTGTACCCAAATGACTTTATATTAGATATTTTCTTTAGATTTCTCAGTAAGTAACTCAAACCTGACATGTTAAACTGAACCAAACACATTTATTAGTTAGATTTTGTGATAACAAACTCTACCCCATTTCCACATTGGATTATAAAAACTAATATTTCTTGTTTACGTTACATAAAGGGCATACATCAATTGTGTCTCTGCTAAGCTTGACTGGAGTCTGCATGTCTTCTAACTCTGGGACTGCTATCTGGGTGTTGTAATTGCAGATGGTAGGAATGCAATACCTCAAACCATATTTCACAGTAACATTTAAAACTTGCTTGGATGAGATCATGGTAAAATCATGTCCACTCACATTTCCTTGACCAAAACTTGTCATTTGGCTAAGCTCAAAGTCAATAAAATTGGTCTTATATTTCTACCCCTGGGCAAGTGATAAAACAATGAGTGGAAATGCATGACCCTATTACAGAGAGAAAGCGTGAGCAGCTAGGAGCATTAATTCAATCTACTATAATGTCTCCAACCTGATCCTTTCCCTAAATGCCCACCTTGTTGATCATGCTTTTGAACATGATATATTAAAGTTGGTAATCCTCCTGAACTCCTGTTTATTTCTCAGCAGACACAATTAATTGACCACCAAGAATTTCATGATGCCATCTTTTCAAGTGTCCCCTACTATTTCTTCATCTGATTGCTACCTCCTAAGTTCTAGCCATCATTATCATTTATCATTTGAGTACTTTCCACTATTTCCTTTCTAAATTAACTGACTTAAGATGTTCCGTAAGTCCCTTTTCCCACTGAATAAAATTTTCGTTTCAAAAAATGTATTATGGGATATCATTCCTCAATTTAATATTTTCTGTGGTTCCTGTGACTTTGTGGATAACGTCTTTAAGCCAGAACATAATGACCTTCTGGGCCTTTTTTGACATGAAGCTGGCTTAGTGGTCGGGCCAAGTTTCCAACTTTCCCACTCTTTCATGCTATATTTCGGCTAGTTCAACATTGTTGTTTCTCAGATAGTACTTTGGCTTTGAAGTGGTTTTCTTTCCTTTGTCTACTCTGTTCCTTCTAAAAGGTGCTGATATAACACCATACCCGGGGATGATTTCAAGGCTATCCCCATAACAACCACAGGTTGTTGTTTAAGTGGTCTCCACTGTGGTCAGTATAGGTCAAGTATAGGTCAAGAAAACCACAAGCGACTAGTAGCAACTCCTCACTCCCCAGGGGAGAAGATTGGCTTGTATGCTTCTTGCAACAAAAAGTTCTGAGCCCTTGAAACCTAGGCTCCTCTGCTGTGGCACAACCACCTTGTTTAGGGTCTCCATTTGGGCCCATTTTGTGTCCTTGGGACGCTGGCTGGGAAAATACTGCATTACTACACTGATGATCCTGCTGTTTGCTTTGCTGTGGGTGATAAACTAGTTTGTTGGATCTCTGGAATTTTAGCGCTCTAGAGTTGTGGGAAGCTTACCTGCTAGCTTCTTGGTCATCTTAACTACTCGCTCTTATCTTTGCAGGTTGGGATTCTTCCCTGCCAGATTTCCCTTCTTTCTAATTCATTGTTTCTCATATTCAAAGATAGCCATAATGTCAATGTTTGATATTTTCTCTTATCATTTAACAGAGGAAACCACCATATGCAATATAAAACATCAGGACTACAATAAACAATACTTTGATTGCAACTGCTGATTTGCAGAGCTTCTTAAAACTGGATTTAGAATTCAAAGGTGTCCTTCTTTTAGATTTTTAAAATCTTTGGTTTTTCATAATTTGAAGTTGTGCTTCATTATGTCATTAGAACCTATTCAGTGTAGTCATTGATATGATTACTCTGATTTTTATCCATTTGAGCCGAAATAATCATTCTAATGTACCTACGAAAGTTGGAACGGGATCAAAATAAGCTTATATATTTTTCTTAAAATAAATTGTTTCTTTAGATATCAGTTAAGTCTATAAGAGCCTTTGTTTCCACTGTTTCTCTTTATCTTATGTTTCTGCTTCTTCCATGTCTATAAACCAGCATTTCTGTAGGTGAACCACTCAGAGGTATTTTATGATCAAATATGTTTTTACTGCAGGGCTTTTTCAAACCTTTCTAAATTCATGCTAAAAATTTAAAAGTGAGAAACATAGTGTATTTTTGGTTTACCGTGAAACCCATACTTCCCACCTCCAACAGAAAAAGGTAAATAGTGACACTTTGCAAAGAATTTTTCCAAAAGAATTGTGTGCCACAGCTCCTTGGTGACCCATACTGCAAATTTATAATTGCAAACGACTTGTATTCCAGAGTTCTGTATGTTATTGTGGGTTGGTGGGAGGATGAGTTTCTTAGCTTGTGCAAATTTGACAACATAATTTTTTTTTTTTGGCTTAATTTCATTAATTTACTTAATTTGTTTTTGTGGTATAGTTACATGACTAATTATAACCAATTTTATGCGTATAAATACTTAAGAAAAACATAATAAAACAAATTTTTTAACAGGGATAGATATATTACTTGATACAGTTCATTGTTTTGCCTTCTGCCTTCATATTTAGTCTAAGAAAGCCAACCTGGTCTACACTCTTTAAGACAGCCTTGTGAACCTCTCTGACATACTAAAGCTGAGGTTTTTTGTTTTGTTTTTTTTGACATCTTTATTGGAGTATAATTGCTTTACAATGGTATGTTCGTTTCTGCTTTATAACAAAGTGAATCAGTTATACATATACATATATCCCCATATCTCTTCCCTCTTGCAGCTCCCTCCCTCCCACCCTCCCTATCCCACCCCTCTAGGTGGTCACAGAGCACTGAGCTGATCTCCCTGTGCTATGCGGCTGCTTCCCACTAGCTATCTATTTTACATTTGGTAGTGTATATATGTCCATGCCACTCTCTCACTTTGTCCCAGCTTACCCTTCCCCCTCCCCATATCCTCAAGTCCATTCTCTAGTAGGTCTGCATCTTTATTCCCGTCTTGCCCCTAGGTTCTTCATGACCATTTTTTTTCCCCTTAGATTCCATATATATGTGTTAGCATTACTGTATTTGTTTTTCTCTTTCTGACTTCCTTCACTCTGTATGACAGACTCTAGGTGCATCCACCTCACTACAAATAATGCAACTTCGTTTCTTTTTATGGCTGAGTAATATTCCATTGTATATATGTGCCACATCTTCTTTATCCATTCATCTGTTGATGGACACTTAGGTTGCTTCCATGTCCTGGCTATTGTAAATAGAGCTGCAATGAACATTGTGGTACATGACTCTTTTTGAATTATGGTTTTCTCAGGGTATATGCCCAGTAGTGGGATTGCTGGGTCGTATGGTAGTTCTATTTTAAGTTTTTGAGGAACCTCCATACTGTTCTCCATAGTGGCTGTATCAATTTTCATTCCCACCAACAGTGCAAGAGGGACAACATAATTTTATAAATGACATTTTCAATTATAACTTTCCTAAATGATCAAATGAAAGATTGATGAAATACTTTGTAGACCTCAAAATTAGCACTGATTTTCTTTATCAAATCCCAAACAGGTCTTTTCATTAAATAAGCATAACTATTATTATTGTTGTTATTAATTTAATACGTTTATTACTAATATAAAATATTATACAGTATATTGAATAAATGTTCAATTAAAGGAAGTATACAAATGTTCAATTAAAGATATTACACAAATGCTCAGTTAAAGGTGTTATCTATATCTGTAGGTGGGTAACAGATTCAGAGGATTTAGCAATTGAGCAAAGTAACTAAGAGAACCCCAGATTCAAGCGGGTGTCTCTGATGAGAACATTGAAATTATAAACAAACACACACTGTACCACCTTTAAGAAAAATAAGGCACGTATTTGGATTAACTGCAGATAATTGTGGTATTAGAAAATGAATAATATTGGCAGGAATTGTAGAACTAATAAAATTCTCACATAAACTTTTAGTTTTGAACTTCTCTTACCATTATAACAATAAGCAAATAATAGGATAGATGAAATCCAGCTGTAGCCAGGATTCTAAAGAGTGCGTGTCCATACGTATTATTCCTTTGAGTTTTATTCAGTTTATTGCCTGGATGCTTTTCTGCATTTTAATTTCTATTTTAGTGTCTATATAAGCCAATATAATAAGAAATTATTGTGGAGAGTTAAATTTGAGTAATTAAGCAATTCAGCAGATCTGGAGCCCCAACCAAATAGTTTTTAAACATGTCTCATTATGATCTATAGACATTTCTTGTTGTTTGCATTGTGAATGGCCTTAGACATATAGATGGCATCTTGTGTATGTGAAGGAATTTGTGTTTCCAAGAGCAGACCAAGCAGCCCTCTCTGTCTTGCAGCCATTGTTTCTTATTTTTATCCTAGTCATACCATTTGTGATCTTTAGAGTCTGCAGGGAAAGGTGTTACTGAGGACACTTGAGCTTGGCAAATTAAATGAGCATTTTAAAGTGAGCAATATTTAAAATATTTTAAATGAACATATTTAAAAATGAGCAATACTGGTTTTGGGAACATAAAATTAAAACCCAGTTTAAAGACCAGCTTGTTCCTTAGGGTGAAACTGTATATAATTATATGCTTTAAGGGATTTGATTTAACCTTCTGTAAACCTGTATCAGTGTAGAAAGTGACCTGCTCTGATTTTCCTATAAAGAGAAAGTATTATAAACATATTAATTTTAAATTAAGCCAGATAACAAGATCTACTTCTGAAAAGTGGGATTCCCAGTTTCGGGTAAGAATTACAAAGAAGGTTTCAATGAGAAAATATTACTTATCCTAAACAGAACATGTTAGTAAAATGCTTAAACCATGTAATTTATAACACTTTGATCATATTAAAATGTGATGAATGAGAGAAACTTTATAATCTTTGGGATATTAGAGGTTTTCTAATTAGGTAAAGCAAGCAATTAAGTTCACCTAGAAGGGCATCCTAGGAAGGATAGATAAATTATTTTATTTTTTGTAGCTTTCACTGCACCGTCTAAATTTGATTTTGCCCATTTTACTTTCCAATTAAGTTCAGAAATGGCAAGATGTGTTGTTGCTTATAAGTGTCATTTATTCATTTTTTAAAGTTAGCAATGAATTATTACGCATCTACTATTTCTGCTGTCCTATGTTCAAAGCACTGAGTGCGTAAAAGGAAATAAAACACAGCCCATTCTCTCAAGTATTTCAAGTAAGAAAAAATTCAATTAGCTTCTCTGTTAATTGCATACTTTCTTTGCTGGAAAACTTGTTTCGTGCCTCTAGTCATTATTTGTCTATGTTAAAAGTAGGACTTTAGAGTCTTGAGATTTTTTTGTCATTGTTGTGATTGTGTATGGAGGAGTATTTTATGTACTGTTAGATAAAGGAAATGCGTTAACATAGATTCTGTCACACCTAAAGCAGGACTAAATCATTGTAATTTAGTGGAACAGTTTATTCCCAGTGATGAAGTGGACATTCACATGTCCAATCACGAAAGTTAGTTCACGTGTCTGGCGTACATAGTCACGTGCGTGCATCCTCTACAAGTAGTTGTACTTTTGTGTGCTTTACTGTATAGTACTTTATAGAGTACAGTAGTACAGTATCTTTATTTCAAGCCCAGGATATCCAGAAGCAAGTGTAAAAGCAGTGGTGATGTAGCTGGTATTGCTAAGAAGCGTCAGGAATTGGAGGCCCAGAGAAAGGATGAAAAGAGACAAGAGGAAGAAGAAGTAGCTGAAGAAACGAAGAGATTCACGACACAGGAAATGGCAGGGGATTTTCTTTATTTGAGGAGGCACTGTGAGTTTTTGAGGCACAGGACCCGAACGTAGAACAGTACTCGAAGGCTGCAGCAGCCGTTCAGAATGCAATCCAGCGCTACCATGTCATCTATGACGAGAAAAAAAGAGCTCCTACCCAGACATCACTGGATCGTTTTTTTCAAGAGGGTAGATATATTTGAATCCAGCAAGGGACCAGAACCTGTGCCATCAACGTCAGGCATGAGTGAAATTGCAGCCTGCCCCCATCTCCTATTGCTGTCGATCCTTCAGCTCTACCATCTCCCCCCTCCTCGCCCTCCTCCAGTCAGTAACTCTTCTTGCCTGTTCACTCAATGCCAGCCCCTGTATGCCATTGTACTGTACTACTGTACTTTTCAAGGTCCTGTACTGTAAGATAAAAAATGTTGTCCTCATTTTTTGTGTGTTTGTTTTTTTATGTATTATGTATTATTTGTGTGAAAAATATTATAAACCTATTACAGTACAGTACTACATAGCCGATTGTGTGAGTGGGGTACCTGGGCTAACTTTGTTGGACTTACGAAGAAATTCGACTTACGAACGCGCTCTTGGAAAGGAACTCGTTCCTATGTAGGGGACTTACTGTATATTGAAAGTGATGAACTTCTATTATTTGCTTAAGCCATCGAAACTAGAGCATCACCAACAGCTTCAGATAATTGGGGCAAAGTTTGACAGTATATGTTACTTTAAAAAAGTGGCACTTTGTGGGTTACCTAACGGTATGTTTCATTTGGTCTACATTTTCTGACAGCGGATATTCTTTTCCCTACTCTTCTCTACAAACAATTTAAAGTTGAGCTCCTGCCTGTATTTTACTGTTGGAAGCCCAGCACACTAAAGTATTGGATTGTTCACCTGTGGTCCTCTTTTTATGATATCTAATCTTGAGCTATTCTAAGATTTCAGCTTACTGTGTGTAGAAGGGCAAGTGGGGTTAAGCAAAGGAAAAGAAAAGTTAGCAAAATGAGAAAAAATGTTTCTGGATGACACTATAGCACTGAAGGGTTAGTTCTATTTACAAAAGGGGTTTAGTATTAGCTCACTGAACATTTACAATTCAGATGACAAGAAGATACTTTTAAGAGCCGATTTACTATTCTCAGGCCAGTGTTCATGCCAAGTGAGCTAAAGTAACTTCACCAGCTGAGCTAGTAAAAGGACTTAATATACTCATCTAAGATCTCCACAAGAGTGGCTTTTTGGCTGCAACAACAGGGCCTGCAGCTGTCAGCTTTCTCCGCTGTCACCAGTAGATATCACTGCAGTCAGTTAGAATGACTACAGAGGATTTCAGACAGAGACACGTGCATCTTTTTGTTCTTGCATAGGCAGTTGCCCAAAGGTCACTAATCCATGACTGGAGAGAGGAAGTCTTGGCAGTGATCGACTCTTGCATTGACTGAACAGCCATAATCATCTGTCCAAATGTCTTAGTGAGATCAGAGATCAGACTGATCTCTCAACACAGTGAATTGAGTTTCCTTTTAAAACCCATATGATAGAGCTTAGTATATTTAAACAGGTTAACCCTAGTCCAATGGCAACTTTCCTGTAAGTTGAAAATGATCATTAGGAAAAGGGAGAATGGAAAGGAATATGTTAAATGTTTACACTGTAACTATTTCCTAAAATAATAATAACAGTAAACTTGGTGATGAGTTTCTTCTTTTCAGTGGTCTTCAGTAGTGAAGAACGTTTGGAAATAACTGTTTAATATAAATATAAATAATTGTATAATCACAATTTTGCAATTTAAAGATTTTGGCAAGTATACAGTCTATTCATTTTGGTTAATTATTTAATTTAAATTATATCTTAAAATGTTTCAATATTTTTTTAGATTTGTTTTAGATTCTGAGCTTTCAGAAGGCATGGGTAGCAGTAGCAGAGAATAAGTTTTGTATACCTGAAATTATATAATTATTAGAATGTAGTCAGAAATACATAGAAAGCAAGGGAATATTTCAGAAAGTGATATGAAATTAATATTGTGATATAAAATTAATGAAATTAATGTCACAGTTGTAGCCAACCCTTAATTCATTTCTTATCATAAGATGTTATATAGTTACTGTCAAAGTAATTAATTCTAGCACAGTCTTTTTGAGAAAACGTTTTATTCTAGGTATATAGATATGTTTATAACTACAGCACAAAAAGAAAACCACATCCAAAAAATTTATAAAGTAAGTAAAGTATTACTTAGGTTGTGGAAAACATGATTTTACATTTATATCTGTATAATACAAAAGGAAATGGAGTCTTAGCACTAATTTTATAATTTGGTTCAGACAATTCTCTTACCTGGATCTGTGGAAATAATAATTTACGCAGAGTTCACACGTAACTAATTCTAGGGGAAAAAAAGACAAAATTTAGCATTTGCCTTAATTATCCTCATATTTTATTTGAAAACTCATTAGCTTATGAACATGTATTTTAGGTTGTGTTTTGTATATGCTTTATGTGTATATTTCAAATTTTAGCTGTCTTCACATCCCAAGTGGTCACAAGATGGTGCCGCAACTCCAACCATCATGTTACTCTTCACTGAATGAACATTCAAAGCAAACAGTGAGGAAAGTCTACTCACACCTCTCTCTTTTTTTTTTATCGGAAAGAAAGTCATTCCTCTTCCTGTTTCATCTGTGTGTACAAAACTCCAGCTGGAAAAGTGCTGAGGAGTAATATCCTGGTAAGGAAGAAAGAGCAGAAACAAATTTTGCTGGTTGAGGATAAACAATGTCTGTCACACTCACTATACTTACCACAAGAAAGGACATTTTTAAATCCTTATATAAGGGTGGAGTGAGAGAGCCACCCTATTTGCCTTACGTGTGGGCTGGTAATCCTGGAAACTAGAAATACAGGAATGTCAGCTTTCAAATTTTGTAGTCAGTGAATAACTGGAAAATCACAAAGATTAGAAAGTAGTCTCCTTGATGTAGAAGATAATTGCATTTGAATACCCTTGGTGACAAACTATATCAGTTTGACACCTGTCTAGAAAATTTGTGTCATAATTTTGAATAACTGATATTTGTAGAGTAAAATTTTTATCAATAATAAACAGAATTGATAGGGCTTGTTTTTCAATTGTATAATCTTTAGTTTTGTGCAGTTCTCAGGAAAAAATAATGAAGCTACAAAATATGAGTAAAATGGAACCTGGATAAGAAAATTTTTTAAAAGTCTGATTAAGTCTGGGACTGATTTATGACTGACTAGACAAAACTATTATACTATAGGACAGGGAAAAAATACTGTCCACCCAGACACTTGTTTTCCACTTAAGATTAGGGAAAATAGAATTGGGGCTGGTATTTAGTGTCATGAAAAATCCATGCTATTTCCTTTCTATTTTGAGATTTGCTATTTGACATACTGAAATAGAAAACTGAGAGAGCAAAGGACGGGACTTGTTTGAGGAAAAATTAGAAGTAAATCCTAGAGCTTTACAAAAGGACGTGCTACTTGAAAGATTTGCATTGAACTCTTGCCAAATTCAAAGCTCTGTATAAATAAAAGTTCAGTGAATGGAATATTTTTAAAAAACGGTTACCTTTCGGCTCTAATTTGTTTCTAGTAAATGCAAAAGCATTTTGGGAGAGGAAGAGCTCTCCGATAAATATCACTCTCAAAAAGTAGGGCATGCTTTTTATATGGAACTTAATATTGAATATCTACATTGACTTCCCATAATGTCCTGAATTTTTAAGGCAAGCATTTTTCTTGCATAACTGTATATTTCAACATTGTTTTTAAGTTTGATTGTTTTGGGGAATACTGCTGTCATCTAGCTACTGATTTATTCACTGAATATGGTATTTGAAGAAGCACCTGGCAAAACATCATGTGTAAATAGGCCCATAGCATATGCATTTGTGAGTGATGGTGATGATGAAGGCAGATTATAACCAATCCACTCTATTGTCCTTTTATTCCTTGGAAAATACTGTCTATACTAAATCACTGAAAAAGTCTTATTCATTATTATAAGTAAGATAATAATACATAATTCCAAATGTTAAGGTGGTCTGTTTAGATAGCATAGAATTTTAAGTTTATAAATAAAATCGAGTAATACATCTCACTAACTAATGAATTTTAAAAGCACTTGATTATCTCAATACAGTGTGGATATATACTGATTAATCTATGAAGATAGAAACAAAAATAAACAAAATGTTCCAGAAAGTGGTTCCTGTAAATCTTATATGGGAACAAGGAATCTATTGAGATGAATTTTACTACCTTTTATTCTCCATTTCAATTTAAAATCTTTTCCAACACAATTTTTTTAACCAGGCTATTCTTTTTTTTTTTTTTTTTTTAACATCTTTATTGGAGTATAATTGCTTTACAATGGTGTGTTAGCTTCTGCTTTATAACAAAGTGAATCAGCTATACATATACCTGTATCCCCATATCTCCTCCCTCTTGCGTCTCCCTCCCACCCTCCCTATCCCACCCCTCTAGGTGGTCACAAAGCACCGAGCTGATCTCCCTGTGCTATGTGGCTGCTTCCCACTAGTTATCTGTTTTACTGTTGGTAGTGTATACCTGGCTCTTCTTAAAAGCTTTGTCCTTTCGTTGTTTAAAATATATATTTATTGAGTACCGACTCTACGCTAGAATTTTTTTTAAGTACTGGCGATGCCCAGTTCATGCTTGTCTCTCCTGATGTCTCATCCAAAGAAATTGTATCCTTTTAGTGTCCTGACTTAGTCATTTCCTGTAGTTCTCAATACACTATCTCGCCTTAGTATGTGTTTCTTGTATATTCTCTGATACAGAAACTGGACTTGGGGCCCAAAGCAAGTATAGTTTCTAGAGAAGGCCTTTACCAAAAAAACATTTCAACAGCTTTGCAATCAAAATATGTAGAATTTGCAAATTGTCTTCTCTTTTTACGAAACACCATCAAATATCTGCTCTTTCTATACAAAATGCTTGTATTTAACTGCACATGAAACATGTACTCACACACACACACAGAATCAGATTTTCAGGAAAGTGCTTCCACTCTTCAATTTTCTCCTTACCATTAGAATAGAATTAAACAGTCTTTGGGCTTTGTGGAACCTGGTGTAGTAGATGAAGCCTTAGATGGGCGGTAAGATCGTTGGTTCTAGGCAATGCACTGCCTCTTATTATGACCTTAGACCATTACTTAATCTTTTTATGCCTCGATTTCCCTTTGGATGTCTTAATGCTTACCTTGCTACCTCACTAGAGAAAACTATATATATACATATATATACATATATGTATATATATATGTATATATATATGTATATATATATGTGTGTGTATACATATATATATATAACAGTCTTTTGTAAAATAAAATCTAAAAACCAGTAAAATTTGTTTCTCTAAATTTCTCTATTATAGATACAAAATCCAGTTAGATATTTTTTATTCTTTAAGAAGGTATTTTATTGCTTTAAAGTTGATCACTATAGTTAATATACTATACCATGAACATTTAATCTAAGCTAATATTTTAACTTAGTATTAAGATGATATCTCATAGAGCATAAAATACGAAGAGCCATTTCACACAAATTTTTGCTCTACATATTAGGCTTTAAACTTTTAATTTAATCATTCAGATTAACTAGTGGAATAGTGATCATTTTTACCCTCAACCCCATTGCCCTTTTTGATCTCCCAGTTATTTAAAAGAAACAACAGGGACTATTTTGTTGAAGTTTGACAGGAAGAAATATAATTGACTCCATAAATCAAAGACATTTTGATTACTAGTAAGACCAAAGCAAACTTCTTTCCTTGAATTAAATATTCTTCTTTCAGAGTTAAAGATCATAAATTTGGGGCCTCATATGTGTTATGTACTTAGTAATAACAGAAATACAAATTTATGAGTCAATATCATGAATCATTACAAAATATGTTTAACACATGTGCAGTTGAATTCATTCACAGTTCTACAAGAAAAGTGTTCTCAGAGATCACTTGATAACACTTTAAATAGTTTTGGTATGATACAAAGTGTGACATACAGCATGAAATAAGTGTTCAGCACTTAGTAATTGTTTTACGAAGCTTCTTTTTGTTTTTGCTTTTTGTTTTGTTTTGTTTTCTTTTCAGGGGCACGAGAAAGTACAAAAACTTTACAACAGATTAGGTTCTTTGAGCTCAGTGTTTTTTGTTCCAGTCAAGATTCTTTTGGTTACAGAGACTGGAAACTCACTGAGCTCCTCCAAGAGGGGCAGAGTATTAGCAATGTCAGTGCTTCAGTGTTCAGAGGTCTTCCAGTCTTGGAAGACAGGAAATGAAGAACCAGCATGTGAGCCGTAGATCTGGGAACATGTAATCAGGGGAAGCTGCTTTTTCCATCCCTCTCTCTTCCAGTTCTTCCTGCTTCTTCCTGTATATTTTCTGCTGTAATGAGGAAATGGAAGAGACAGTCTTCTTTCTCCATGGAAATAGATTTGTCAGGTTACTGCACTTTCTACACATAACCTGAGTTTATATGATCTTTCCATTTCAGTACCAATACCTAACTGGTTAAGACTTTTAGCTCCTGTAGGACGACTATAATTAGTCTAGCCTGGATTAGCTCCCTAAATGTGACTTGTTTGTCTGGATTTTTTTTTTTAATGCTTAAGGAAATTGTACTTTTATTTCCTTTACTTTCAGCGTCGCCTACTAACAGGTATATTTCATGGAATTAATGTTTATAATACCCATTTATTTGAATAAAATATTTTAACCATTTTTTAAATTGAAGTATAGTTAATTTACAGTGTTGTGTACATATATATTTTTTTCAGATTCTTTTCCATTATAGGTTGTTATAAGATATTGAATATAGTTCCCTGTGCTATACAGTAGGTCCTTGTTGGTTATCTATTTAATATATGGTAGTTAATCCCAAACTCCTAATTTATCTCTTCCTGCTATCCCCTTTGGTAACCATAAGTTTGTTCTCTACTCTGTGAGTCTGTTTCTGTTTTGTAAATAAATTCATTTGTGTCATATTTTAGATTCCACATACAAGTGATATCATATGGTATTTGCCTTTCTCTTTCTGACTTACTTCACTTAGTATGATAATCTCAAGGTCCGTCCATGTTGCTGCAAATGGCATTATTTCATTCTTTTTTATGGCTGAGTAATATTCCATTGTGTATATATACCACATCTTTATCCATTCATCTGTCAATGGACACTTAGGTTGCTTCCATGTCTTGGCTATTGTAAATAGTGCTGCTATGAACACTGGGGTGCATGTATCTTTTCAAATTAGAGTTTTCTCCACATATATGCCCAGGATTAGGTTTGCTGGATCATACAGTTATTTTATTTTCAATTTTTTGGAGGAACTTCCGTACTGTTTTCCTTGGTTGCTGCTCAATTCACATTCCCACCAACAGTGCACAAGGGTCCCTTATTCTCTACATCCTTGCCAACATGTGTTACTTCTAATCTTTTTGATAGTAGCCATTCTAACAGGGATGAGGTAATATCTCATTGTGGTTTTGATTTATATTTCCCTAATGATTAATAATGTAGAGCGTCTTTATCTCTTCTTTGGAAAAATGTCTATTCAGGTCCTCTGCCCATTTTTAAATTGGATTTTTTATTTTTGCTATTGAGTTTTATGAGTTTTCTTAATATACTTTGAATATTAGTTTCTTATTAGATATAAGATTTGAAAATATTTTCTCCCATTCAGCAAGTTGCCTTTTTATTTTGTTGATGGATTCCTTTGTTGTGCCGAAGCTTTTTAGTTTGACGTAGTTCCATTTGTTTATTTTTTCTTTTGTTGCTTTTGTTTTTGGTGTCAGATTTAAAAAGTTAATCACCAAGACCTATGTCAAGGAGCCTACCGCCTATATTTTCTTCTAGGAGTTTTATGGTTTCAGGTCTTATGTTCAAGTCTTTAATACATTTTGAGTTAATTTTTGTCTATGGTATAAGGTACTGGTCCAGTTTTATTCTTTTGCCTGTGGCTGTCCAGTTTTCCCAACACCATTTATTGAAGAGGCTGTCTTTTCCCAATTGTATATTTTTGGCTTCTTTGTTGTAGCATACAATATTAATTACTGTAGCTTTGTAATATAGCTTGAAATCAAGGAACATGAAGCTACCAGCTTTGTTCTTTCTAGAGATTGCTTGGCTATTTGGGGTCTTTCGTGATTCCATACAAATTTTAGGATTGTTTGTTCTATTTCTGTGAAAAATGCTTTTGGGATTTTGATTGGGGCTGTACTGATTCTGTAGATTGTTTTGGGTAGTATAGACTTCTAACAATATTAATTCTTCCAACCATAAGCATGAAATATCTTTACATTTATTTGTATCTTTAATTTCTTTCATTAATGTCTTGTAGTTGTCAATAGACAGGCCTTTCACCTCTGTGGTTAAATTTATTCCTAAATTTTTTTTTTGATGCAAATGTAAATGAGATTGTTTTCTTAATTTCTCTTTCTGATAGTTCATTATTAGTGAAGACATGCAACGGATTTTTGTTGCATTCCACCTTGCTGAATTCATTTATTAGTTCTAACAGTTTTTTGATGGAGTCTTTAGGGTTTTTTATATATGATATCATGATATCATGTTATCTCGAAATAGTGACAGTTTTTCTTCTTCCTTTCTATTATGGATGCCTTTTATTTCATTTTCTTGCATAATTGTTCTGGCTAGTACTTCCAATACTGTGTTGCATAACAGTGGCAGTAAGTGGACATCCTTTGTCTTATTCCTGATCTTAGAGGAAAAGCTTTCAGCTTTTCATTGTTGATTGTTATGTTAGCTGTGGGCTTGTCATAAATGACCTTTAGTATGTTGAGGTACACTCCCTCTATACCTACTTTATTGAGCATTTTTATCATAAATGGAGGTTGCATTTTGTCAAATGCTTTTTTCTACATCTATTGAGATGATCGTAGTATTTTTATCCTTCATTTTGTTAACATGGTGTATCACATTGACTGATTTTCAGATGTTGAACCATCCTTGTGTCCCTGGAATAAATCCCAATAGATCATAGTATATGATCTTTTCAGTGTATTATTGAATCTGACTTGCTAATATTTTGTTGAGGTTATTCATATCTATGTTCAATATGAATGTCAGACTGTAATTTTCTTTTATTGTGGCATTTGGTTTGGGTATCAGGTTAATGCTGGTCTCTTTAAGTGTGTTTGGAAAAGTTCCTCCTCTACTTTTTTTTTTTTGGAAGAGTTTGAGAAGAATTGGTATTAATTCTTTTTCAAATGTTTGGTAAAATTCACCAGTGAAGCTATCTGCTCCTGGACTTTTGTTTGTTAAGAGGTTTTTGATTACTGATTCAATCTCCTTCTTAGTAATCTATCTGTTCAGATTTTCTACTTAGTCATGATTCAGTCTTCGTAGGTTGTATGTTTCTAGGAAGTTATCCATTTCTTCCAGGTCATGCAATTTGTTGGTATATAATTGTTCATGTCTCTTATGGTCCTTTGTATTTCTGTGGTATCAGTTGTAATGTCTTTTCTTTCATTTGATTTCATTTATTTAAGTTCTGTTTCTTTTTTTCTTGGTTAGTTTAGCTAAAGGTTAGTGAATTTTGTTTATCTTCTCCAAGAACTAGCTCTTAGTTTCATTAATCTTCTCTATTGTCTTTCCAGTTTCCATTTCATTTATTTCTGCTTTAATCTTTGTTATTTCCTTTCTTCCAATAACTTTGGGCTTTGTTTATTCTTCTTTTTCACTCTTTGAGGTGTAAAGTTAAGTTGTTTGAGACTTTTCTGGTTTCTTGAGGTGTAGGTATCTATTGCTAACAGTTCCCCTCTTAGAACTACTTTTGCTGCATCCTATAAATTTTGGTGTGTTACATTTTCATTTATCTCTAGGTATTTTTTTAACTTCTTTTTTGATCCCCTCTTTGATCCATTGGTTGTTCAATAGCATGTTGTTTAATCAGCATATATTTTTGAATTTTCTGAAATTTCTTCATGTAATTCATTTCAGTCACCTAGAAAGGAACTCATACCCCTGTATGGTCCCTGATTTTTGTGACTGCTGCTGGGGACACTTCTACATCACCTGGCTCCGGTGGCAAGTGGGGCTTATGCTTGTGGGTCCCACAGGACTATTATCAATGGAGAAAGAGCTCTTAAACAGCTCCCACCCTTAGGGCACAGAAGGATGCAACAGACACAGGAGCTTGGCCTTTCTGTGAAGGAGGCCTGTTAGCTAATCATCATGACTGTGACCTGAGGGGCAGATTGCTAATTAAGCATGCATCTAAGGGCTGACTTCCCAGACACCTTGGAGAGCAGGTGTTATTCTCCCACTCCTATCTGCCACACTCCAGAGAGCTAGTGTCTCCTGGAGGAGAGCTTTAAATGGTCTGGTGCCTGTTTTGGAGGGTTGACACCCAAAGGACACCCCTTTGTTACCTGGCTCTGGTGGCCAGGAGGCCTTGCATTCCTGGGTACCATGGGGCTATGCCCATTGGAGAGACAGTTCCTGGCAGGCTACCCCCCTTAGGGCACTGCACAGGCAGCAGACAGAGGCGCAGCCCCAGTCTTTCTGTGAAGGAGGCCTCTTTGCTTGTCCTGGAGTGTCAGCCTGAGGGGCAGGCTTCGGGTTTGGCACACATTTGGTGGCCTGTGGAGTTCCTCTTAAGGATCGTATGCCATGGACACCATCTTGGTGCTTCCCTTCTGCCTTGCTTGGCTCACTGGTATCTCCCAGAAAGGAGCTTATACACTTGCCTGGAGCCCTGATTTTTGTGATTGCCATTCAGGGAACACCTCAGATCACCTGGCTCTGGTGGCTAGTAGGGCTTACTCTTGCAGCCCCTCAGGACTACATACTTTTGCATACTTTTAAATTGCTTCCTGAGGTCTGGCTTCCAGTCATCCTGAATCTGGGTGCTGAGATTCTCCCCTTTGGGTCACTAGCAGGTCTTGGCACATCTTCAACTACTGGGAGATAAAAATATAATCTGCTGGGATAGGTTTGCGAGCTGACCAAGAGCTGGGGCAAGGCTGAAGGAAAAGGTTCATCTGCTACCTGAGGCCATTCCTTTAAGACTGAGAGAGGTGGTTCTTTCATCTACTATATAGAAACCAACACAGAAAGTCAAGCAAAATGAAAAATAGAGAAATATGTTCCAAATGAAAGAACAAGATAAAGCCTCAGGAAAAAACCTTAATGAAATGGAGATAAGTAATTTACCTGATAAAGAGTTCAAAGTAATGGTCATAAAATGCTTACTGAACTGGGGAGAAGAATGAGTGAACACTGTGAATTTTTTAATTGCAGCTGACATTACTGTAACTCAAAAAATGACAGAAAGTTATCACAATAATGGCTATTGCATTTTGAGCACTAATTATGTGCCAGACATTGTTCTAAATACCTTGTACATAATTAACTTAATCCTCACGATAACCATATAACATAGGTGTTATAATTATTTCCATTTTTACAAGTGAAGACCCTAAAGCACTAAGTTGAGTATTATGCTAGAATTAATGAGCTTAAAAGCTTTTGAACTCAATTTTGAACATAGCTATTCTGATTCTAAAGATCTGCTTTGAACTGCAAAGAACTACTTCATAAAAAGTGGCTTGAGCCCCATAACAAGTTTTTGGTAAGTATAATTGTTATCTCCATATCTCCATTTCCAAGTGAAGAGTGACTATTCAGATGAGGAAACTGAGGCTCTAAGAGTTTCAGGGGCTTCCCTAAATCCACATAGCCAGTTGTTTCAAATAGAGAATGTGAATTCAAACAGAGTTTGGCTCTGTATCATGGACTTTAAAAATAGCACCTTTAGTTATTATGCAAAATAAAAAAGCAATCAATTCTGAAGCATTTGTTTACAGAGACTTAGCTATAGATGGAACTGTCTTTTGTAGCCCAGATCTTTAACAGAAGAATTTGATAAAAATATCAGGTATTATAGTCAGAGCAAACTAGGTCAAACTTTCATTTTATTCATTGTGTGACTACAGCCAAATCACTTAACCATTCTGATCCAAGTACTGATTCATAGATTATTATTACCTGAACAGTTTCCAGGCACAGTGCCAGGCATGTTGGATTTCGTTGTGTTGGTAGATTGTGTTTTGTCTGTACCACCCAAGGACCACCCTTTACCTATTTTGTAATTTTGCTTAGGTTTTGTTTGGTTATATTTTCAGAGTGTATTGATGATTCATTACTAATGTATTATTTAAATGTAAATTAAGCACAACAATGTGAATATACTTAACATTATTGAACGGTATATTTAAAAGTGGCTAAGATGGTAAATTCTGCTATATATACGTAACATAATTAAAAATAGAAAAAAGAAAAGTGTGTAAATTAAAATTTATTATATGTCTAAATAACTCAAGGCTGCACAGATACAGTCTTGACTATACTCACATTGTACTACTTACAATACTCACATTAATTATGATTGTGTTCCACAAAATTTAATTTAGTGAATAATAACAGATGAAATATATTTATAAGTAAACAAATAACATTTTTATCATTATTAAGAAAATTGAGGTCATTTATATCAGTTAACATTTCCTGCAACAGCATAGTTTTCCCTAAGTATAGAATGACCATAGAATTTGGACAATTTTGAAAGTGAATGGGAGTACAGAAAACAATCAGAGCAAGGATGCAATTATAAACTGTAACTATCCTGGGCAAACCTGAACCTAGAGTCACCCTCTGTGGGCAAATAATGAAATAGAAGTCCACATTGTTTAAGTGCTAGGTCAAAGGAAGTAAAAAATGAATAAAATTAGCATTTATTTTCTTCGAATTTATAACTAATTAAATTGTATTACATCTGTTCTCTTCCAGAGCAATCATTCTTGATAGGAAACTTGTAAATTGTGAATTAGTTTCCATATTAAAACTTTGCCATTTAGACATACAGGTAAATAAGTTAAAAATATTAATAATTATAACATGGAAATTATAAAAGTACTTTGTACATCTATTGTGTTATCAGAAGTATTACAAGCTACATTTTTTCAAAGAACTAAAAATCATGATGAAAATAATCTTTTACTTCTAATTAGAAATTATACAACAGACTTGCTCTGTTGGATTTGCCTTTTACAACTATAACATGTTATACAATTAAGAATTATTAAAAAGTATATCAAATGAAACTCTTAAATATTTTTTCAGTCAAACCAAAATTCATTTTGCATTATAAGATTTAATGGTTGTATTAATTTGTTACCAACAATTGATATAGCAGAGTAGTGTAGTGATTTTTTCAGTAGACTGTATATAGTGTACTTTTAGTCAAAATACCAGGACATTCTAATGAAGTTTTTAATTTAAAAATGATACAGCATAATATATCTAGAAAAATGTCTCATCAGAATTAGTAAAGAATTATTGAGGCACATAATTCTGAAGAGAAATAGCTAATATTTGACTGTCACTTAGTCATTGCTATAAAGAATGTATAGCTCAAAGTCCATCAAGTAATTAATATAGACAAAATTAATAACATACTAGATTTATGCTAATGTTTTATATTAGTATAACAAGTTAACTTTTCAAGATTGACATACTGACATTCCAACACATTTTAAAAATTACATACATAAGGGATTTTAGGAAATACAAATTTTAATAGATGTTAAGCTATTTAATAGTAAAAAGTAAAAATAAGTACTATTTATTTTTTGGTTTAAAGAACAGTATTAAATGTACCTACATTTCTTAATGATGGTAACAGCCAGTATTTTACCATCACACTGATATCATTAATCAATTAGTGTACGAGCCACTAGTTTATTTTAATATATAATCACAAAGTCTTGATATGGATAATTGAAAGGTACCATAATAACATTCAGGGCATTTTAAAAGTGTTCCTTTGATTTAAACTATACCTATATATAATAGTCAATAAATTTGAAGAAAAATCATTTAGTTACTATAATTACCAATTTTTCATAAACAGATAAATTTTCATAGGTATGGTTTTAGGATCTAGGGTTCAGTCATACTCTGAGTTATAATTTATAGACAAAAACTTCTATGAAGAAAACATCTATAAATAGTAAGATTTTAGGGGGTGAAAAAAATATGAGTAAATATTTTGGAAGGGGAGTCATGAAGACCTGATTACAATGAGGAAAGAAAGTGTGCCATTAAAATATATGGAATAAAAGAATTTCAGGTAGCGGGAAATGTAAGTGTAAATGCCATGAGGTGAGTATAAACACTGTTTTCTAAAGAAACAGGAAGGCCAGATGGAGGATATTCACTGTCCAAGAGTCAGAAGGAATGGGTTGTCTTGTGACCTTGACTAATCATTTCAAGTCACTGAGCTTCTGTTTCCTAGACTGTACAATAGAGACATAAATCTGCCTTAACTACTTCAGGGTGGTGAGGTAGTAATGTTTGTCAAAGCATATTGGAAATTGTAAAGGGCTACAAAAATGTAAGTTATTGTTTTAGAACTATTTTATTATATGATATAACTCAAATAGTTTGGACTCCTGTGCCTAGTAGATGTTGCGCTAATTGGAAATGCTTACTTGGTGAGGTGGGTAGGAGTTAAAATGACTTAATTTATCACATAGTTTAAAAGACATTTTTACCATGCAATCATTTTTACTCCCCTTGAATTTCTTTTCTGAGTCTCAGCTTATCAATAAAAGGGAGTAATAAAACCTAATAAGTTTTTGGTAAAAATTAGTTGTGATAATACATACAAAGTACTCAGCAGAGTGCCTAAGATATGTTCATTACCAAATGATAAATTTAATAGCTATAACTGTCCATTTATGATAATTATGATCATGAGATGTACCAAAATATAATATCTAATCTCATATAAATTCATATGTAAAGTTCTTAATCACTGATGGAGAACATACAATTATACAATAAAGCAGTCATAGGTAACAAAATAAACACTCAAACTATATTTGGAAGTCAGTGATTTTATTAAATAATTAAAGTTTTGGAATAGTAGAGGCACTGAACTCATAACACTCACATTTTTAAGAACGTTTTAAGAATGTTTTGATTAACCAAAATAATTAAATACACACACCATTGGCTTTTAATTAAAAAAGACAATCATGTTATTTCATAGACCTCTTGAATCGTAACAAGCATGGTGATTTTATTCATCCAATAATATTGTCTGAAATAAAATATTTTAACAGTTAGAAGCATAGTATGTGTTTCTGCAAAGTGTACAAAAACAAGGGATAATGTAATTTGACGAATGTCTATTTAGCAGCTTGTCTGTGGATATAGTGGTGAAACAGAATTTCTTCCACCATCAATATCACCTTCTACTCTGGGGAGAATTGCCACAGACACGAAGTTATGATTTCATGTAGTAAGTTAAGTGAAAGTGGGGTATGCATAAGTCAGGTTGTGGTGTGAGACTAATTAAGGATGGCATTTTGAATGAGGGAACTATAAGCTAAGGCCTCAAGGTCTAGGATCCAGCCAGTCAAAATGAGGATTTGAATATTATAGGCAGAGGGGAGAGTATGAGCAAAGACAGTACCAAGAGATATGAAGAAATGTTTGCAGATGATGCATGTGTTTATTTTCTTGATTATGGTGATGATTCCATAAGTTTATACATGTATCAAATCTTACCAGATAGTGCATATTAATTATGTGCAGTTTATTATATATCAATTATATTGCAATAAAGCTATAAAAACATTTAAAGAGGTCTAACAATGAATGGGAAGTGAGAATGTAAGTTAATAGTGGGGGGGGTCAATCTTTAATATCCATTTTTTATTCTATAAAAAGTTGAATTTTTAATTAAAATGTTATTTCTAACATATGTGTCATCCGCAGCTTACCTCGCAAGATAACTCAAAATTTTCTGAAGAACAGATAATCCCCATAGTCTTTTCACATTTCAGAAATGTATACAAAGGCTAAATATTTTTAATTTTTTTAAATTATAATTTTGAAATAATTTTAGATTCACAAAAGAGTACCAAAGATAGTATAGAGGATTTCTGTATACTTTTTATTCGATTTCTCCTAATAATGACATTTTGTATAACCAGGGCACATTTGTCAAAACTAAGAGATTAGCATTGGTATATTATTAAGTAAACTACAGACTTTATCTGGATTTTACCAGTTTTTCCACTAATATATATATTTTCTTGTTGCCTGATTCAATCAGAGCCTACATTATGTTCAGTTTTCTTGACTCAGATACTTCCAATCTGTGATGGTTTCTCAGTCTTTTCTTGTCCTTCATGACTTGGAAATTGAAGATTGCTATTAAGGAATTTTGTAGAATTTTGTAGAATGTCCTACAACTTTGGTTATTTTAAAATTTTCTCATTTAACTGAGGTTGTGAATTTTAGGGAAGAATATCGCAGAGGTGAATTGTCTTTTACATCGTATCATATTGAGGGGAACAGGGTATTATTGTAACTTTCTAACCATGATGTTAAGCTTGATCATGTGAATGAGGAGATATCTGCCAGGTTTCTACACTGGGAATCCCCTCCTCATTTGTAATTCACAAATATTATGAGGAGCTACATTGAAACCATGCAAATATTCTGCTTTGCCTGAAACTTTTAGTCACTAATTTTAACATTCTAGTGATTTTTTATCTCCTCATTCATTCCACATTTCTAAATTGAATAAATGTATTTATTTATTCAATTAATTATTTATATCAATATGGACTCATGGATATTTATTTTATCCTCTGTTCAAAACCATTTCTATCTTTATTTATATTTTTCTTCAAATTGTTTAAGCTTCACACCTGGGAGCACTTTCAGACTGTCTTGTGTGCTCCTTTTGACTTGCCCCCATCTTTTTGTGATTGTTGTTGTTCTTTCGCATCTCCCACAAGTTGTTCCAAACTCATCTTGTAGTTTACCTTCCCCAGCCTTGGAAGAAATGTCAACTATTTCCCCAAGGATCCTTTGTTCTTGCTATTGAAGAGTGGTACTTAGAAACTATGATCTTGGTGCTAGGTATACTCATTATTATTGGGGTGTCATCACTTCTGGGCCTACTCAGTAGATAGAGCTAGGAAATGTATGTATGTGTACTAATCCATATGTACATAGATTTCCACATTTATTTATGCACCAGTCTTTGTGTATGTGTGTGTGTGTATATATATATATATATATATGTATGTGTATATATATATATATACACATATATATATATAAAATATGTATCACATGCATATGAATAATATGTAATACACACAAATACGTATACACACCAAAACAAAATGTGAGTTCATCCTGCTATCTCACTACAGTACAGCACCACAAGGTTCATTCTTCACTCTCCTTTCCTTCTTTGAAACTTCTTTCTCCAACAGTAAGAAAATTTGCTCTTATTATCTATAATGAATTTATTTATGTAACCCTAATATACATATAGTTTCAGAATTGCTAATCCAAATCCGTACCTGGAAGAAATTTACTAACTAGTGTACAGTGTTTTGGTACAGTTCTCTTTGTCTTTCTCTTTGCACTGTCCAGTCAAAACACTCTTTTCCAAAGTACATACATCAGCTCCTTTACTCACTTCCTTCAATATGGTTATATCATTCATTTGTATTATAATTAAATTCATTCCTATATAGCTTGCATTCCATTCTGGGACCCCCTGACATCATGTTGTTGTTGTTGTTATTGTTTTTAAACGTGCAAGTAGGAAAGTTCACTCTGGGGGTACAGATGGGTTTTGATAAGTACATAGTCATGGATCCACCACACAGTACTATACAAAACAATTCTATCATCTCCAAATCCTTCTACCTGCTGCCCCTTTGTAGATAACCTCTCCCTCTACCTCCTCACCTAGACAACCATAGATCTATTTTCTATCCCTATTGTTTTGCTTATTCCAGAATGTCATATAAATGAAATCATACAATATGTAGCCTTTGGGAGCTGGCTTCGTTCACTTAAAAAAATACATTTAAGATTTATTCATATTGTTGCATGAATCAATAGCTTAGTTTCCTTTTATTACTTATATGAAAGTTTGTTTATCCATTCATCTGTTGAAAGATATTTAGTTTGTCTCCTGGCTTTAGTGATTATAAATAAAGCTGACATAAACTTTTGTATAGACTTTGTGTCAACATAAGTTTCCAAATCACATGGGAAACTCCTAAAAATGAGATTTCTAAGTCAATATGGTAAATATTCATTTTTTGCCAGTTCCTTTTTTCTTCTTCAAACTCTTTTTTGATTGAAATAAAATTTAAATAGAATAATATGAATTGTATGAGGTTCAGTAAGTTTTGAAAATTCAATTTTTCATGTAACTAATACCCAAATCAAGATTTTGAATATTTCGATCATCCCAGAAAGTTCATGCACGTTCTCCAGTCAAAGGCCCCTTGCCAAACAAAGACAACCACTTTTCAGATTTTTATCTCTGTAGGTTAGTTTAACTGATCTATGATATCGTCAAACAAATGAAAATACACAGTATGTGTTGTATTTGGCTTCTTTTATTCAACATCATGTTTTGATGTTGATTCATTTATTTTATGAATTAATAAGTAATTTCTTTTTATTGTTGATTATTTGTTGATAAAATAAATTTATCACAATCTGTTTATTCATTCAATTATTAATGGAAATTTTGGTTTATTCTCCCAGTTTTTTGGTTAGATGAATAAAGATAAAATTAACAATAATTGTATACATATTTTCACTTCTTTCGGGTAGCTGGAATTGCTGGGTCATAGGTAGGTGTATTTTTACTTTGTAACTGATAAACAGTATTTTAAAGGACTTGAATCATTTTACACACCCACTAGTAGTATATTGGAGTTGCAATTGCTACACATCCTAACGTTGTCTTTTTATTTCAGCTATCCTAGTGAGTGTGACATAGTGTCTCATTATGGTTTTAGTTTGCATTTTCCTGATAAGTAGATGCCTTAAATACCTTTTTATTTCTTTATGGAACGATGACACATCTTTTGTGGAGTGTCTGCTCAAGTGTTTACTCATTTTACAACTACAGAGTTTACCCTTTAATATTTATTTATTTATTCTTATTTATTTTAATATTAGTAGTGGACTTTTTTTTTAAGATTTATTTATTATTTATTTATTTATTTTTGGCTGCGTCGGGTCTTAGTTGCAGCATGCAGGATCTTTGCTGAGGCATGTGGGATCTTTTTCGTTGCGGTGTGCGGGCTTCTCTCTACTTGTGGCGTGTGGGTTTTCTCTTCTCTAGTTTTGTTGCCCAGGCTCCAGGGCACGTGGGCTGTGTAGTTTGCATCATGCAGGCTCTCTAGTTGAGGCGCGTGAGCTCAGTAGTTGTGGCACATGGGCTTAGTTGCCCCGCAGTATTTGGGATCTTAGTTCCCTGACCACGGATCGAACTTGCATCCCCTGCATTGTAAGGCGGATTCTTTACCACTGGACCACCAGGGAAGTCCCCCCTTTAATATTTATTAACAAGAGTTCTTTATATGTTTCCTATAAAACAGTGGTCCTCAAGCTTTTTGGCACCAGGGACCGGTTTCATGGAAGACAGTTTTTCCACAGACCGAGGTGGAGGTGGGGGAATGGTTTCAATATGATTCAGGTGCATTACGATTATTGTTCACTTTATTTCTATTATTACATTGTAATATATAATGAAATAATTATATGACTCACCATAATGCAGAATCAGTGGGAGCCCTGAGCTTGTTTTCCTGCAACTAGATGGTCCCATCTGGGGGTGATGGGAGACAGTGACACCGATGTGTGTTGCTTATGTCCAGTCTACTCTGTGATCTCATTTTTGTTGCTGTCCCTGCAGAAAACCCTGCTTCACAGAGATAGGATGTTCGAAATGGAAGCAGGCTTTTCAGTGCTTTTGTGGAAACATCAGGATATTCCACCATGACTTTAATGCAGAACATATGGAGATTTGAAGTTGTCTCAAACATACTTTTAAGGACACCATCATTTGTGATCTCAAGCAGTTGATCCTCTTCTAGCACGGACAAAGTCGATTCACCTGGCTTATTCATAAATGGGTCGTGGATCCATTCCGTCCCAGTTCTGGGGTCTTTTGTGGTTGGGAAGTAATGCTCAAAGTCTTTTGAAAGCTGAGATAGGTGATCATGCACCAGCTGGGAGAAAGAAGGCCCTGGCTCAGTCTCTTTCAAAATCTCTGCTAATGTTTGAAACATGTCAAAAATCCCAATGTTCACTCGTCGCCCCCATAATTCCAGTTTGGGTTTGAATGCAGCCACTCTATCTGCCAACTTGAATACAGTTGTCATTCTCCCCCGAAGTGACAGATTGAGTTCATTGAGCAGGTTGAATATGTCACACAAGTAAGCAAGTTTTGCGACCCATTCTGTGTCACTGAAATGTGCTGCCAGTGGTGACTGTTTTTCTAAAAGAAGTCTCCGGAGCAGCTCTCGTAACTCAGAAACTCTGGCCAGTGATCTACCTTTAGAAAGCCATCTCACTTCTGTGTATAAGGGAAGACGTGTGCTCTGCATCCATCTCCTCACAGAGCTGTGCAAACAGATGTGAGTTAAGGGGATGTGCTTTAATGTGGTTGATAATTTTAATCACATCCTGCAAAACGTTGTTGAGTTCAAGTGACATTTTTTGGCTAGTCAGCACTTCTCTATGGATGACACAGTGCGTAGACTCACATTCAGAAGTGACCTCTTTGACCTGAGTGGTGAAACCAGAAAGCCGTCCAGTCATGGCAGCCGCTCTGTCCATGCATATACCAACACAAAATGACCAATTCAGTTTTCCTGATATGTAATCATTCGAAGACTTGAATAGTTCTGCAGCCGCGGTGTTGGTTGGCAACAAAATTGCACATAACAGATCCTCATGCACATCCTCCTAAAAAATATATTGCACAAAAACAAGCACTGTTGCTTTATCATCAGCATCGGTAGACTGGTCAACCTGGATTGCGTACCATGATGACTCATTAATCCTCTCTAACAATTGTGCCTCAATATCCTCTGCTGTTTCATCAATTCATCTAGTTATGGTGCTAGCAGAAAGAGGAACAAGTGCCACCTTTTGAACAGCAGCCTCTCCTTAAAGTTCACGACAAATGTCCTTAGCAGCAGGCAGGATCAACTCTTCACCAATAGTAAAGGGCTTCTTAGCTTTAGCAATGTGATTAACCACTAAGAATGATGCTCTTAGTGCAGACACATTTGATGAAGTAGTGGCCTTCAATAATTGCTTCTGTTCTTCGTGTTAACGTTCTTTTCTTTTGAAAAACTCCAAAGTCTTGTCTTTTAATACAGGGTGCTTCATCTCCACGTGGTGAAGCAGTTTTGAAGGTTTCACGGCTTCGTTGGATAGCCGGACGTCATGTATTATACAAAGCGGGCTTGGAGAATGTGAATCACATGTTGCAATGAACCCGTAATTTAAGTAGGACCCTTGGTATTTTCTTTTAAATGCAGCTTCCTTTTGTTGGCAGTCTTAGAGTCTTCTGCTGTCTCATCATTGGGTCTTTCCCTCTTTTCAAAGAAGCTCTCCAGCGACGTTTGTTTTTTACTCATTTTGGCTGGGGTTAGCTTGTGGGCTTACCCAAACTGTGACTGATGGCCAATTAATTTTTCCCTTGTAGATAAGTTCAATTTGTGTCGTATCTAAGAAATTTTTACTGTCCCAGGCTTATGAATGTATCCTACTAGCTTTTATTCTAGGAGATTTTTAGTTTTCGCTTTTAAATTGATGATCTATCTTATTGACCTTACATTCTGTTACCAGCTATATCCACTTACTATTAGTTTTTTCATTATTGTTAATGTTCATTCCATACAATGTGAACTATCATGTCATTTGCAAATAAACATTCTTTTTAAATCTTTATAAACCCTCTGTTTTTTTTGTGATTTTACACAGGCAAGATCCTCAAGGAACATGCTGAAGTGGCAGTTGTACCCTTTTTAGGGTAAAAATATTCAATATTTCACCATTAATGATTTGAAAGTCCTCTTCTATTTCTGATTTGTTGAGAGGTTTTATTCAGAATACATATTTAATTTTGGCAAGTGGCAAATGCTTCTTCTTCATTTATGTAGATGATGCATTTTTTTCCTTTAGTTTTATAATATGGTGATTTCTATCAGTTGATCTTCAAATGTTAAACCAACGTTTCATTTCTAGGTATAATACCCGTAGTCATTTTGTATTAATTTTTTTATGTATCATTAGATTCAATTTGCTAATATTTCTTGAGAATTTTTGCATCTAAATCCCTAGAGGATATTGATGTAAAATTTTCTTTTTTAGTAATGTCTTTGTAAGGTTTTGACAAACAGATGAAATTAGTTAAATAGTATTCTCTTTAGTTAATCAATGAGTTTGTTTAAATAGTTGAAGGGTTTTATTAATAAAAGTATTTGACCATTCTTGTGGGAAGATTTCTAATTATAAGTTCATATTAAAAAAAAGATTTAGGCATATTCAGTGTTTCTATTTCTTCTTCTGATAGTTTTTACAAGTTGTACTTTTCAAGTAATTGTGCATTTCTTCTAATTTCCCAAGTATTGTCATAAATTTATTCATATTTGTTATTACACATTTAATATTTATGGAATATGTAGTGATGGTTCCTCTTTTATTTCTGATGTTGAATTTTTTTGTTGTTGTTCAGTCTTGCTACGTGTGTATTGAATCCATTAATCATTTTAAAGAACTAACTTCTGTCATTGATTTTTGTTTGTTTTCTATTTTATTGATTTTTGTTGTTATTTTGTTTTCTTTTTTCTAAATAATTTAAATTTATTTTGTACTTACATTTTCCTTAATATAGTCTTCTAGCTTCTTTAATTTGCTCTTACAATTTCTTAAGTTGAAAACTTAACTCATAGATTTTAAACCTTCCTTCCTTTATAACATAAGCATTTAAAACTATACATTTTCCTCTACATACATATTCAGTTTCATCCCCTAATATTTTTGATGTATTTTATTTTAACTCTCATTCGGTTGGAAATACTTCCTATTTTCTTTTGTTATTTATTATTTAATTAATAGGCTATTTAGGAGTAGATTATTTAATTTCCAGATATTTGGGTAAATAGGTATCTTTTTGATTTCTAATTTAATTTTGCTAGGATCATAGATATTCTGTAGGATTTTAAGACTTTGAAACTTATTTAGTTTGTTTTATGGCCTGGCATTTCTGATAGCTGTGTAGTCTTCTATAAAGATTAATTAAATTAATTTAGTAAATTGTGTTCAGATTTTCTACATCATATTTTTTCCTCTTGCCTTATAAATTACTGAGAAATGGAAGTTAAATGCTCCATTATGATTGTAGATTTATCCTTATTTTAACTTTAGTGCTGTCAATTTTACTTTCATGAATTTTGAAGCTCTCTTATTTTATATATATTTAGGAATATTCAACTGACTATTGTATCTTTTTTGAAGTGACCCTCTTTAGCTGGGGTAATACTTCTTGTCCTGAAGTCTAGTTTGTCTGATGCTAATGAAGCTACATCAACTTGTTGTTTAGATTTTTCATGCTATTTCTTTTCCATCATTTTGTTTAACCTTTCCATGTCTTTATATTTAAAATGCATCACTTGGAAGCATGTAGTTGTGTATTACTTTTTTTTTTTCATTTTGACAACTTCTGTCTTTCTTTTTAACTGGAGTGTATAGTTTATTTACATATAATTTAATTATTGTGTTTAAAATACATCTATTTTTTTCTACATATTTTCTAATCATTTCCTCTCTTCTGCATTCCTTTTTCCTTCCTTTCTGCCATTGCTTGTGTTAATTGAACACGTTTAATTTCCAACTTTGTTGTTCTATCTAGTTTATTGACTTTTTGTTTGTTTGTTATACTTTTATTTATTTTTGCTCTAGGAAGAATGGGGAGTTTAGCTGTAAGAATAGAAGTACTAAGCAGTATGGCATTATAAATGTAAGATTAATGTATTGTAATGAACAGTGGCCCCCAAAGATATCGAGGTCCAAATCATTAGAATCTATGAGTGTTACCTTATATGGCAAAATTGACTTTGTATTTTTTTGGGGGGGAGGGGGAAATGAACAGCCTTTATTGATGTTCTAACTTCTTATCTGAAAAAAACTGATTTTGTAGATGTAACTGTTAAAGATCTTGTGATGGGGAGGTTGTCCTGGGATTATACTAGTGGGTCCTAAATGTAATCACAAGGGAAGTTATTGGAGGGAGGTAGAGGGAGATTTGACAACAGAGACAGAACAGAAAGGACAATGTGACCCCTGAAGTAGGATTCTACCCTGCCAGCTCTAGAAGCTAGAAGAGGTGAGACAACAGGTTCTCCCCTAGAGCCTCCAGAGTGAGTGCAGCCCTGCTGACACGTTGATTTTGGCCCAGTGAAACCTATTTCAGACTTCTGACGTGTAGAAGTTTAATTAGTGGTAATTTTTAGTGGTAATTTTTCAAAGCTGACATAAGAGACAATTGGATAGGACCTTATATTTGGAATATAACCAAAGATAATAGAGCGTTAAGCTTTCTGGTGTTCAGCAGCATCAGAGTACAAGATTAAAATAGAATTTTGATTAATCATGTCTTATCTTGAAAGGTCTCTTAGATATTTGCTACCAATGTAAAGGTGTGAAATCATCAGAATTCATCATATACATGAGAAATACAAAGATTTGTTGTAGGAAGAATATGTCCATTATATTTTATAATTATATTTTACTACAAAAAAGTTAACTTCAGAAGGCAAAGGTGATTTATTATATCAAAACAAATTATCCATTCTGTTAAACTCACTGCACCAACAATACTTACAATGTGGATATTAGTCTTTGTCATCTCTCTAACCAAATTAATCTTAATACCGTGGACTTGGAGAGTGACAGAACTAGAAAGGTTTTTGGCCAGTGCCCTCATTTGAGAGAGGAAATGCGGGCCTAGAGATATTAAATTAATCACTGATTCTAAGGTAAGAAAAGCCACAAATCAGTTAGCATCATTTTCTCTCAAATCCTAGAAGAATTATTTGAAAACTTTACACCATTTGAATATGTATATTGATATTCTTCATTTAGTTGAAAAGTGCTATTTCAGTCAGGAAAACAATAGCCACTCTAGGATTTTGGAGAAGAAAGGACTTAATACAGGCCATTTTAGGCTTGCTTTAATCATTGTTGGAAGGGTAAGGTGAAGACGGTCAGAGAAGAAATTCCTAAAAGTGGTTGATTCACAGGACTCACATGGAAGCCACAGTGAATTTCATCAGTCTCATCAGGATATTGTCAGCTGTTAAAGCAGGCTAGTGTCCCGACCTGTCTCTGAAATGATGGTGGCCCTCAGCATTCTTGGTGAGACCTGTACTTCCATTCTCAGCTGCTGACTGCACCAGAGCATATGAATCTCAAGGCTCGCCTTTGTGGAAGATCTGCTTCAAGATCCCAGAGATGATTTCTCCTTCCACTTTCTAAATCTGGCACAGGTGTCTCACACTGGCTGACCCTTCTCCCTGCAATGCATAGGGGACCCTAAAGAGGATAGCAACAATACTAAGTTGAACACAGAGGTTTTTTTCTTTGAATTCTTTAAAGTTTTTGAAATTTTATTTGTGTTAATTGATGTAGCTTTTTAATAAAACATGGGGGATTGGCCTTTGCAATATTGACTGTGCTGTTGGTTTTGTTGTAGTGTATTTTGCCTATGACATTAATCTTGTGGTACAATCTGAATTTCTTCAGGCCCCATCAGCCAGAGGTATCTTAGTGTCAGGATAGCAGTAACAGTAAAGTAAATATAAGTTAACTTCCAAACGAGCCATATTGGATTTGTAATGTGTGCTTAAGTCTGTCAGGAACCACACTGTTTCTCAACATGTCAGCATCTATTATTTCATCTTTGATTGCTGGTGACTTATCAAACATCCTTAGTACTCCTCCTCAAACAGAGCCTGTGTCTTGTAGCTTTTTCAGCTGTAATCTAATTTTTCTATTTGAGTCCTGTTGGCGTGGTGTTAGGTGTTAAGGAGGAGGCTTCTATAACTTTCTGATTTATCTCAGTCTTTCACTGGACCTGTGTCTCTGGCCGCTGACCTTTATAATATTTTCTTCTTGTACAGTTTTCTTCTCTCCTTATGTGAGACAGGATGTCTGGAAGGGGCTAAAGTGGGAGGAATGACCTTCTCTCAAGACTCTGGGACAGGACTCTGGTAGAGTCTTCCCCAGGATTGCAGGCCTTTGTTAGAGGGAATGCTTATGGGGTACTGGTATAATTAACAAGGATTATGTCTTGCATCTTCACCATGAGAACCTGATGGCGTTCTTGAACATAAATCCCATGAAGGTATGGGGATCCTCTGAAGACTGCAGCCCTGAAAAGTACCTCATGTTCATCTAAGGCCACACTCAGTCTCCAACAATTCATCAAAACTACCTTTTAATTGTTCCTCTCAGTTTATGGCTCCAGTGGCTTCTTCTCCAGGTAAGGAGATCTAGACTATGGCTCCAGGTTCACTTGTTTCTCCAGGTCTCAGGGTGGTACTTATCCTGGGACTTCAATTCTCTGATGAATCCCAGAAAGGTACTGATTTTTAGTTTGTTCAGTTTTTGTTGTTTTCTTTGGAGGGAATGGGATGAAGACTTCAAAGCTCTTTGCATTGGAGCTGAAACTAGAAGTCTTATTACCATTGTTTTTTGGAGCCACATGAGAACATTTCAAGTGTATCTTAAGGGCGAATTTCTTTCCTACCTGGTATCCTGTGAAGGAGTTTTGAGGAGCAAGTTATAGATAGATTCTTTTTCCAAGGTGGCTTAGAAAGTCTTAATCCTGGAAAGCAACTTCTAATCTCAACTTTCCAGTTATTCAGTAGTTTAGGGGTCTTCCTGGTCTTACCACAGTGAAGCATCCCTATTCTCACAGGCTTGGAATTCTCTGTGTGGTTCTCCCTACGGCACATTGCTCTCAAAAGAAAAGAAAAGAAAAGTTCTAAATAAGAATTTTTATTTATGGTTACAACTTGAAATTGCTTTGAAAATGAAAGCCAGTATTCAGTAAGATGATATTTTGAGAGATAGAGCCATCCTGTTGAAGTACAACTGAAATATATTATGGAGAATACTTCATTTTTGCAGTGTGGATGGAATAACATAAAGTCATATCCCATCTAAGAGTTTAGAAAGAGATTTTCTGCAAAATCATGTGCCAAAACCATGGACTTGTAAGATAATTAAGATCGTGTCTCACTTGACAGTCTTACATCAGATATCATTGTTGTGTGTGCTTGTAGTGGGGCCCACACAGAAACAAAGACAGTACTGTCATGCTTATTGTTTTTAATCAAAAGTACATTTTAAGTTATTACTGTTTCCTTCACTCAATTGTCTGATGTGTGCAGAAAATTTTAAATGTAACCTTTCATCGCTCCTTTACTTTAGCCCATTTACTTTGCCTTTTTCTTAGAATGATTATTTAGAGTCTTAGTATAGTGTTCTATTTATTGATGGTATTTGTAGCTTTATATATCCCCTCTGAAAGCTCTACCTGTGGGACACAGAAAGACTGGAATTGCCATTAGGTCATCTACCACCTGTAAAATGATTTTTATTCTCCATTGCATGTATTTCACATTAGGAGTAGAAGACATTTTTTGCCTGAAACAGATACAAAAATAAACCTTCTTCCTCAAAAGTGTTCATTTTTCACAGAATCACTAGGTTGCCCACTGCCTACAGAGTGATATTCTGGGAATCCTTTTTTTTTTTTTCTTAAATATTCCGTTACAAATTTTGCTACAATACACAGCTTATTTTTCCACACCCACACATCCACTAACATTAGTTTTCTGAAATGTGAAACAGGACTTCCCGGTGGCATCTTCACGTTTTACATAGCTATTAATGAAGCCACTGCTGACACTGGGTATGTCACTGTAAAATCCTGACACTTTTTGGAGGAAAGAAAAATGTTATCCAATTATTTTCTCAAAATATAGCGCTGGCAAGTAACTGAGAAGGTAGTATCCACCTAGTATCAGCTTTTCAAAAATGCATGGCCTATCAGTTTGAGGCAATTTCCTTGTTAAAAGCCTTTATTAAACAAGTTAAAAACTATGAATTATAGAGTTTTGCTCATTTAGGAGACGAGAAGGAACTATCTACTCAGCAAAAAAAAATGAGGAGATATGATTTAAATTGGTTGGCTTCACAGTTGGAATTCAGTAGACGGTTGCAGAGCTCAGTGTGTGTGGGGTAGTTCTCAAATTATTATGCTCTGAAAGAATTATTTTGCAAGCATATCTGAAACAGCTTTAGAGTGCTGCACTTCTCTGGATAATTCAGGACAAAAAATTGCTGTAGGTTGGATTTCTCTCATCATTGAGGGGAGCTGATATTTCTTTGTTATTCTTCATTTATATCCCTACAGTCAGTTGTAAACCCTCTATTTCTATTTACAGTTCTAGACAGTTAATTTTAAATCCTTTATTTTGCCAGTTAAAATGGTTGATGTCAGATCTTGATTAGAAAAGAATAATTTTCCTCTAAATTAACCAAACAGGGAGGGAGAAGAAATCCTTTATGTGAAATTATAATTTTGAACAGAGACAAAATTGAAATTATTTCAGTTTATAAAAAAAAAAATGATTGTGCTGAAATGCAGGTGGTTCATGGGTTATTGTTATATTTCTTTTCCCTGTCCGTGTGGAGAAATATAAACTACATAAGCAATGTGGAATTGTGGCATTCTTAATAGAAAGATGTATATTTTTGATTTGTCTTAGCCTGGGTTTCCACGTGCAGACTAAAGTGAAATATTTTGGTACATTTTCCAGTTCTGTTGCTGTGAATTACACATTTAAGATAAAAATCTTTTTAGTCTATCGTTACAAGGGTAGTTGATTAACGCATTATATATTGTTAGTACAGACTAAGACATATTTTAAGACAGTGAGTAAAAAAGGGAAATGCAAAGTAAAAAAGGGACCTTCCAGTCCGAAACCTTCCAGTTTCTGACTGGAAGGTGGTTCCATTTTTCACAAGCATTTTGCATAAATATGTTAATATTTTGAGTAGTAATGATTCTAAAGCCGCAGTAAGGCATTTTCGTGTACTGTGATATAAAGAGATTACTACTCTTAAATTGCTTTTTACCTGAAAATATTACGGTTTTAGGATAATTTGGATATCTTCCTCCAAGTATTTTGTGTATCTTGACATTTATTAAAGAGAGGGTGAGTATAAGATTATAGATTCAGATGTAACCTGAGAATAATGGAAAGTTGATTTGTTCTGTTTTGGGGGCAGTTCAAATCATCTTTTTCTTGAGAAACTTTGTGTTGTTGTTACTAAATAAGCATCTACTCAATAAATATCTAATTTCTTCAAAAAAAAACCTTTTAAATATTCAATACGCAAACTTAAATCAAGCATATATATTCATCAAACTAACTAAACTTGTCAAGTACAATCAGAGATGTTGCTTGTTAGACTGATATCAAATCAAAGCTTTTATAGTTAAAATAATTGAAAATTATTCTTTTTAATATGCAAAATTGATAAAAATTGGAAATATCCAATTGAATAATCATAATCATAATGGGGTTTAGGTGACATTTAAATCCCCAGACATCTGAAACACAAAAGTTCTATGTATAATGATAGTGTAGTAATTTAAAACTACATCTGAATATGAAAATTATTTTGATATCACAAAATTATTCATTCTGTTGTGACATTTAGGAAGTAAAACATAAATAGATCTTGTATTTTTTTCTTTATTACTTTAAAGGATTTATACTACTCACGAGCATAGCTTAATTGGACACTTTGAGGTACACCATGTATTTTTCTTTATTATGAGATGTATATGTACAGTATACAAAGGATATCGTGTTTAAAAAACTCTTAAAAATATTGTCCAAACAGTTTTTGTAAACTAGACCTGTGGCCTGTATCATGATTATTGCGATTTAAATTCCTGCAAATGAACATCCAAACACATAGTTTGACCATCTAAGTAGATCCAGGTATTCAGCATGACCGTCCTTATTGTGAGTTCACTAAAATTCATACTAGGTTGAATAGTTTTTTATGGTTCCACAGAAATGATGCAGAGCAGCATATCAAATATACATAAACATGGCTTGTTCCACTGGTGGAAAAATAAAGTTACATATGAAGACAGCTGCTTGGCTATTGTTCAGGGAAACATCCAATATCTGAGTGAATGACTGACCATGAATCTAGAAAAATTCTGTGTGTTGTGCTGTTCCTTTGCCTACTCACTCATTCAATCATGTGAATCATATGACTAATTCGATCTATTAGAGTGAGATACAAATGGGTCAAAGTATTTGTTTATTGGAAGAATTGTGTGAGATAATTAGTCATTTTTATGACTAAGGATTTTCTAATTTTAAGTGAATATTTCATGATTATTCAGAATATTTCAAGGACTCCTATAGAATTTTTTTCTTTTCCTAAATTTCACCCACATAGACAACTATCTCATCAACATTTCCATTTTCCCTTAAGAATTTGCTTAAGTGAACCTTCTACTTTCTCCCTGACAAATTCTCCAATTTTCCATTATTCCCAACCTCAGAGAATGGTATCACAAATTGTGTGATCATGAAAGTCAGTAACCAGAAAACGGACCATAATTCTCTCTTTTCCGAATCCTACGTGTGACCATCACTTCTAATCTACCCCCACTAAAGCACGTATGCCTATTCAGTCTGTTACATTCCCATAACTGGTTGCATTAACTTCAGGGTTTGGACAATTATAGTAATTATTCAACTGGTCTCCTAGATTTGAGTATTTATGCCATCCAATCCACTGATAACAATTTTTATATATTTATAAAATATAAATATTCCACTACTTGCTTCAGTTACACATGCTTGCCTAAAGAAGGAAAACAAAATATCCAATCACCTCAATATTGCCTAAGACGTTAAGTTCTGCTTCTATTCACTTTCCAGCATCGTCTCTTACTGAAGTCTTTCTCAGATATCACCATCAAGTATGAAAATTCTTTCAGTTCTTAGTTGTTTTTTTTTTTAAAGAATAGTCTCTCTGTTTAAAGCGTTCCTCGCCACTGCAATTGCACACCCTCCCACCCCATCACCACGGTCTCCACACCACCTTAACTTTGCAGTTAAAACCTACTCCTCATTCATGAGTAAACTTATATAACCTTCTCTGTGAAGTTTTTCATGGATGGTAGAGATAGAATTTACCACTCCTTTTTTGTACAGCTGAGCCCTTTGTCTACTTCTGCAATGGCTCTCAGATCTTAATATTGCATTAATAGTTTATGTGTCAGTTTCTCCCTAATAGAGTGAAAGCTCACTGGGGTTTGAATCATGCCTGATTTAGTTCTATTGTCATACTGTTCAACCCAAGCCTTCATAAGATCGTCATTGATGAATGAACGAATCATAAAGCAACAAAACAAAATGAAATGTATATAGCACTTGACTAAACACAAAGAACTTTCATATCGCATTCTAAGAAATAAATAAAACAAAATATAGTAAAAATCAAGATTTTGATTTTACATATGAAAAACTCTAAAATACTGGACTTCCCTGGTGGCGCAGTGGTTAAGAATCCGCCTGCCAATGCAGGGGACATGGGTTTGATCCCTGGTCCAGGAAGATCCCACATGCCGCGGAGCAACTAAGCCCATGTGCCACAACTACTGAGCCTACGCTCTAGAGCCTGTGAGCCACAACTACTGAAGCCCGTGCTTAGAGCCCGTGCTCCACAAAAGGAGAAGCCACCGCAATGAGAAGCCTGCATACTGCAACGAAGAGTAGCCCCTGCTCACTGCAACTAGAGAAAGCCCGTGCGCAGCAACGAAGACCTAACACAGCCAAAAATAAATAAATTTATAAAAACAAAACAAACAAACAAAAACTCTAAAATATTTTTTCCCCAATGTAACATCATCAGTATGGGAGTGGAAATTTGAATGCAAGACTGCTGATGGAATGCCTTTGAGTTTTTCACATAGAAGGTGTTATTTAAGTATCCTGATGGTTTGGTAAATCTACATAATTAAGATTACATAAGAATTTGGGTTGTGTTTCAGCTCTGTCATTAGAAGATATGGGATCCTAGGAAGTTATTTACCTTCTCTGGAATTCAGTTTTCTGAGAGTAGGACCCAGTGCCTTCTAAGTTCATATTTTGCTCTCAAAAACCTATGAAACTTTATGTTCTGGTTATGGAGTTAAGTCTTGATAATAATCAAAATAACTTTGTACTTTAGTAATGTGATTGGTGACTAGGACTTAACAGTGCAATGCAAGCTTTGCTCAGGTATTTCCTGAAAATCTTTCTGCATGCTCAACTTTTTTTTTTTTTTTTTAAGTAATACTCAAAACAGTTACCTAGTGACTGTATTCAGTTTACTGGCTATTCAAGATACTTCACACTCTATTTTTCTGTAGAAGTGATTATTTTCAATTAAAAAATAGTTCATTTATACTTGAGAGAAAACATATTTGCAGTGTTACAACAAAGCTTATACTTTGCTCTGGTACCATCATAATTAGATGTGTATTTTATTACACGCAGGGGAAAATGTACAGATACTGGCCATCACAAATGCACATTAGCACATAACTACTTTGCACCCTAAAAATTGCCTGAGTAGCCTGTCCAGCTGGTCCAACTGTAGTTTTCAAAAGAGATGAAGTCTTGACCTTTTCCTGTAAATTACTGTCTCAATAACAAAACCCCAACACATTATCCTTATTTTGTACTGTTCTGCCTGAAAGCATAAACCTGGTAGCCAGAATTCAAGGACACATTCAAGGGAGAGATTCTCAGGGATTTATTTTATTAAATTTACAGATATTCCTTTTTTTTTTCTCTCTCTAGTAAGATTTGTTCATGCCCTCAGTTGCAACTGCTGTTCCTCAGAAAAATTCTCTATTTCAACTTGTCTGGGCTGTTTCATTTTATGTATCAGAAATCTCTTATTTCTCTGGGGATATTAATCGCTTTTTAATTTCTTTTATCTTTTCCTCTCTCTATATTTTTATTTTATCCAAAGTCCATTATTTTTCTTTTTATTTTTTGGTCTGTCCTTCACGTTAGATTTTCTTCAGATGTCTGGCAATCTTTTGATGCCTCTTCATATTTGAGTGGGAGAAATTGAAATGCTAATTGGAAGCTGCTGTGTGTTGGTGTGGCTTGCTGAGCATTCCACAAGAAGGTGTGTAGCTGATTAGAGGCAGGGAGCCCTCTGTCAGCAACTGGAGGCCTTTTTTCTTGTGCCTGTGTCTTTTAATGACCCTCCTGTAAAAAAATAGTACATTGTTTTACACCACCATATATAGCTACACTAAAGAGACAGTAGTTGTGTCAAGCAAAATGCCTTCTGGGGAGATTCAAATTGCCATACTGAGGTGTTTTTGATCAGAGAGCATCCTGTTTATATCATGTGCTCCCAAGTACCAATACGAAGCATATTGGAACTTTCAAAGTTAATCAGCTATAAGCTGGTTTTCTATTACCTTTAAGGTAATAGAAATTGAAATCTATGTTATCTGGATAAAAATTAACTTTACCACCCAGTTCCACTTACTTAAGGATTTGAAGGTGTGAAATTAAGTGGAACCAGATCGTAAAGGGCAAGAAGCAAAAATATACCATACTATAATGATTTTCTAGAAGCCGTGAGGCTCTAGAAAATGTGGTGTTAATAATAGAATAGTATTATCTCATGGTTACTATATGCTGGGCAGTCTTCTAACTTATACACTTGAATTTCTTCAATTAATCCTCACCTTGATGTCTCGCATCCAGAGGCTGACTGTATAGAATATATTGTGAGCTCCTTAGTGCTCTGGATTTCAGTTGAGTTCAGTCATGAGAGACGAAGAGAGAAGGGAGATCTCGGGATTTATTCTGCCTGCTCTCTTCTCTCCTACAGGATCTTCTCAAACTGCCTGCTTCCCTCAGCCAGAAACCACAGCTCTTTTAAATCATCCCTCTCCGCACAGACCTCTCCCTCCCTTCAGGAAGCTGGCAGCCATTACCTCCCCTTGTTTTTCAGGCCAAGGATGATTGACAGTTTCCACTATTCCTGGGAGGTTCCCTGTTCCCTGCTCATTTTTAAACAGTCCTTTAGTTAAATTTTCCTTTAATTATCATCACTTGTACATACCATCTATTTTCTACTGGAAACACCCTGTCTACTGACTAACAGCGCCACCTCTGAGAAAAAAATGAGTATAGTGAAACATTCTTTCCTATTGGAAAAAAAAAGATAACTAATAGCTAATAATAATAAATAAATAAAATAATAGCTAAACTTTACTGAGCACTTACTTACTAGATACCAGGAAAGAATCTGAATACTTTTCATGCATTAAGTCATTAATCTCTCAGAAATTAATGTGGTATCTATTATTGTTATCTTCATTCTATAGATGCGGAATCTGTGGAACTTGACCAACGTCACACACCTACCACATGGTTAAGGGAGGACTCAACCCAAGGATGATTGACAGGTACTCAAGTGGCATTTGTTAATAGGAAATAGCTAACTGAAGAGAGAGTGCTTTCACTAGACGTGGCTCTACCTGTCATGTCATATATAACTTGGTTCTCATGTTGCCAGAACTGATTTTTGAAAGACACTGGATATATAGATTTTTTGGTTTAACCTCTCCTCATTCTAAGCTTAGATTTAAGCTCTTACAAAAATAAAAATAAAAAACAAACAAAACAAAACAAAAACCCAGAAACAACAACAACAAAAATAACCAAACAACCCACTTTTTTGTGGGCCGAATAAAACTTTCTACTTGCCAAAAAATGGCCCATTGACCAGTATTTTATAACCTTCTGAAAGACTAAGTTGAAAATCCAATTTTATGTGAGTAACGTAACTATTTGTGCTTTTTCATTAATACATTCATCTTGCAGTAACTTTCAATAACACTGTTTTCAGAATAGCTTCAGTTTCATAAGTTGAAGTTTTTCCAATTCTTTAATTTTCTGTGTTAGACACAGCTCATTGACACTGTGACAGCACCGTTAGTCTTATATTTTCTAGGCAGTGGTCTTGGAGTAATTCTGGAAGATTATATTCTACACATGGAAAAACTCCTTGATGTCCTGGCTTGTTTTCAATTTCTTATGAATAAATTTTTGTATAGTAGTAAGTTATTGACTTTGGAGTTGGACAGATCTGGTTATAGATAACAGCTCACAACTTATTAACTCTTGACCTAGGAACTCTGTTACCTCATCTGTAAAAACTGGAATGACAGTATCTAATTCGTAGGTTCACTGAGTATTAAATGAGATTATGTGTACAGAGCACCTAGCACATAATGAAAGTAGGAATGTCCGGTTAAAATCCTAAAACAAACATTAGTTAGCTGTTTTATTTGTGTAAGTTACTTAACCTCTGTATCTCCCACTCCCCTCCCCCTCTTCAGTGGTTCTCAAAGTTGAGTGTGCATTAGAAGAAACCTGGAAAGTTGTTAAAATACAAATTCCTGTGCCTTACTCCCAGTGTTTGTGATTCAGAAGGTCTGGGTGGGACCCAGTAATTTGCATTTCTAACAGGCTCCCAAGTGATGTTGATTCTGTTGGTATGGGGACCACACTATGAGAAACACTGCTTTACATAATGCTGTTAATAATTCCTCCCTTTTTTCATAGGATTGCTAATGAGTCTTAAAAGATGTAATATCTATAAAACGTTTATCCCCAACTGCCTAATAATGTAAAGTTCAAGAAATGCTACCTAGTTGCTATTAACTATCCTTATCACTTTACAACATCTGTTTCCCTATTTTCTTTCAAAAATGTACTTGAGAATTTATCTATAGAATTCCTCTTGATAACTTAATTTTTTTCTTTGAAATGAGGATGATATTTTTCCATTCATAAGAATGATATTTCTTCATAAAGGAGGAGTGCTACTTCTTCATAATAAAAAGACCCCTTCATCATCCACAAATTTATGTATAGAAATACAGTAGTTAACTATAGCTGCAATAACGCTGCATAACTCAAGGCTTAAAGCAATACACGTATTTTCTGGCTATCTGTTCTGTGAGTCATCAGGAGCAACTCTGTCTTAAAATTGGGTTGGCTTCAAGCTTCTGGTTCAAGGTCCGGCCTCACTTTACTGATCCATTCTGAGGCCCAGACTGAAGGGACAGCAGCTACAAGGGGCATTCTCCTCTCACTGTGCTTACAGAAACACAAGAGGGAAGCGAAAGCACCTAAGGACGTGTAAGCACCTTGTTCATGTCACATCCACTAATATTCCACTGGACAAAGCAAGTGGTTTGTCTCCACCCAACATTAATGGTATCAGGGGTACTCTCAATCACTAATGGGAGGTACGACGAAGTCGCCTGGCAAAAAAAGTTTGGATACAGATAGAAAGTAAGGAATTGAGAACAACGATCCAGCCTACCAAAGGGAATGATATTTAGAATATTCCAGACACGAATACTCTGGAGAGATGCATGTTTTCACATACTGCCGCCACTTCCATTCGGAAATTAAATGTTTAGATTTTTTTCTGGGAAATGACCGTGGGAAGATGGTGAAAATATGGCTCATATTGGTAATACGAAGGGAGACTGGCTTAGATTGAAAAGTAGTAACATTCTATCCACTTCTAATAACACTTTTGTAAGACTGAAGGCCTGCTTAAACTGATGATAATGATGATGATCATGATGATTATCCAGAATAAGAATTTACATACATAAAAGAGGAAAATTAATCAAAACTACAATGAGATATCATCTCACACCGGGCAGAATGGCCATCATCAAAAAATCTAGAAACAATAAATGCTGGAGAGGGTGTGGAGAAAAGGGAACACTCTTGCACTGTTGGTGGGAATGTAAATTGATACAGCCACTATGGAGAACAGTATGGAGGTTCCTTAAAAAACTAAAAATAGAACTACCAAACAACCGAGCAATCCCACTACTGCCATAATTCAAAAAGACACATGTATCCCAATGTTCATTGCAGCACTATTTACAATAGTCAGAACATGGAAACAACCTAAATGTCCGTTGACAGTTGAATGGATAAAGAAGATGTGGCACATATATACAGTGGAATATTACTCAGCCATAAAAAGAAACGAAATGGAGGTATTTGTAGTGAGGTGGATGGAGTTAGAGTCTGTCATACAGAGTGAAGTAAGTCAGAAAGAGAAAAACAAATACAGTATGCTAACACATATATATGGAATCTAAGGGAAAAAAAAAAAAAAAGGTCATGAAGAACCTAGTGGCAAGATGGGAATAAAGACACAGACCTACTAGAGAATGGACTTGAGGATATGGGGAGGGGGAAGGGTAAGATGTGACAGGGTGAGAGAGTGTCATGGACATATATACACTACCAAATGTAAAATAGATAGCTAGTGGGAAGCAGCCACATAGCACAGGGAGATTAGCTCGGTGCTTTGTGACCACCTAAAGGGGTGGGATAGGGAGGGTGGGAGGGAGGGAGACGCAAGAGGGAAGAGAGATGGGAACATATGTATATGTATAACTGATTCACTTTGTTATAAAGCAGAAACTAACACACCATTGTAGAGCAATTATACTCCAATAAAGATGTTAAAAAAAAAAAAGAGGAAAATTATGTTATTTTGATGTGCTACTATAATTGCATTTAAGTATTCTGCATACATCTGTGGAATTTTCATTGCAGATATATTGGACTTTATCAAAGTTAAGAACTTCTGCTCTGTTAAAGACACTGTTAAAGAGAATCAAAAAGCCTCAAACTTGGAGAAAATAGTTGCAAACTACACATGTAACAAAGGACTAGAGTCTAGCCTGTAGAAAGAACTCAACAATTAGAAAATAAGCAATAGAATTTTTAAAAAGCAGACAAAATTTTAAACAGACACTTTAGCAAAGAGTTACAAATGAAAATATATTTTTAGTCATTAGAGTGATGAAAATTAAATCCACGATGAACTATCACAGTGTACTTATTAGAATGTGTAAAATTGAAACATCTAATCATATCAAGTGTTGGTGAGGATTTGGAGCAATTACAACTCACACACACAGCTACTGGGAATAAAAATGGGACAAACACTTTGGAAAACAATTTGGCAGTTTCTTAACATGTTAATTATACACCTGTTATATGACTCAGTCATTCCTCTCCCAAGAGATATAAAAATAAATTTCCATGCAAACACTTAAACCTGAATGTTCACAGCCATTTTATGTGTAATAGCCAAAAACTGGAAGCAATCTGTTTATAAGTAAATTGATAAACAAGTTCTATATATATACAATGAAATACTACTCAGCAATAAAAATGAGTTAACTTTTTATGAGGGTAACAATATGGATGAATTGCAAAGTAATTATTCTGAGTGAAAGATGCTAGACCGAAAAAGGTACATACTGTATGATTATATGTATAAAATTTTAGAAAATGTAAATTAATATGCAGTGACAGAAAGTAGATCAGAAGTTGCCAGGGATTAGAAGAGGGCTGGGAAATACAGAAGGAAGAGATTATCAAGGATCGTAAGGCAACTTTTGGTTGGGTTGTATGTGTTCATTATCATGATTTTGTTGGTAGTTTCACAAGTATATACATATGTCAAAACATATCAAATTATAGATTTAAATTTAGATATTATTTAAATATCTATAGATTATATGCTGTTTACTGTATACCAATTTTGCCTCAATAAGGCTGTTAAATTTTTAAAATAAAATCAAAGGGCATGATTCAGCTAATTTTAATCTTATTGGTTTCAAAACTCATTCAGTGATATTACAGTGCAAACACCGTTTAACAGATAATGACTTTTATTCTTTTTGGTCTATTCTTGTCCAATGAGAGTGAATTGTGGGATTCTCTTTTTTTCTTCAAACATAGTAATGATTTTCAAGATACCTTTTTTACTTAAGTCAGAGGGCAAATGACTTTTTGTTTGTTAAAATATCACCTTTTCTTTCTATCTATACCAGTTGATCCTGTGGTTAATATAATAGATTTTGATCGGTCCAATAAGGAAAGGGTTATTTTTTTCCCCTGAACATACAAATTTATAATACATTTTCCTATCACAGTCATAATATTTTAAGAATTCTTAAGATTCTCTGAACTAGTCAGTAGTTAGTGATAATCAATAGAAAACAGAAAGAATGGCATGCTCTCATTAATCAACTTACTATAAAAATAGTTTTCATAGCACAAATATGAAACTCTTGCTTGTTTAGTTCCATTACATTCTACAAGATTACTAGCAGATAATGAAATTCAAAGGAGAAATAAAGTTATAATCCTGAGAGCGTATAGATGTAGAAAAAATAATAATTATATTTGAAAATGTATCTTGCTGAGGCAGCTCTCTATCATTATATTAAGACATGGTAGAGTATGCATCCATTAATCCAGAAAACCAACAACTAAAAATATAGAATTATTATTCTACCCCATAACATTTTGTAGCTAGTTTAATTTTACATTGGAAATGTACTTATATAATCAAGCTCCAAGCTGTGTCCAAGAGTCAATAACAATTCAGTTTTCTTTTTAACAATTCAGTTTTATTAGCTTCACCTTCTACTCCTAAATGTTATACAATCACAATTATTTGTTGATTAATTTAGATCAGTGACATACTTTAGGTAATGAATGTATGAACATGTGTGTATTCTGAAGAGAGTCGGAATTATATAGCAAGGAAGAGCCTTAGGGTTATAATTCTGATGTCAAGTGCATGTTATTTTATTCTAGTTCTTTGAACACTGTTAATCCATGTATGATATATTTGACAAATGTCAATTAACAGGAATGTTCAATTAACCAAAAGACCCAATTTTCTGATTATTTTTGGATAAATGGGTGCTTACTAAAATTTCTAAAATAATTTCTATAATAGTTGCCGTAAATATAACTTTCATTATTTATATACCCATGCCTAATGAAAATTAAAAGATCTCTGACCTGGAATTCTCTCTGTCTCTTGATAAAGTTTCCTCTGATGATGTGTGTCTTGAGAGTCAAACTACAGACTTCTGGCAAACACAGGATTTACAATAGAGATATTTATAACATTTTATTCATTAATTAGTAATGCTTTATGATTTTAAATATTTTTTAAGCTTCATAGTTGCATATTGTATATATTATTAAACTATTGTCTTTCAGGAGGGTTACACTGCCTCTCGTTTGAACAGAAGCCATTAGTTGCAGCCTCTAGCTTCTTGTCTCATCAGAACCAGCCTAACCATGCTAGTGTTTCAGGGCCAGCTTGCTGAAGCCCCAACCCAGTGTTCTGAACAGCCACTCTATAAAATCTCTTCTAGGGTCTGATAATCCCAGCATATTCCCTTGTTCTTCTAGTTCTTCAGGCAGTTGTTGTTCTCTCCAATTATTATCTCTGTGATAATCTCATTTGTACGTTTGTGCTTTAAGCTTTCCAACACTTCTGTAACCAACTCCCTCTATAAGTTTCTCTTGTTGAAATACCTTTTATGATTCCCTTTATCCTGACTAGACACACTGTGTAGATGAATATGCTTCCATATGACTTTAAAAAATCATTTTCAATAATCAATTTGCTCTATATTCTATATTAGAATTATCATTAACGTTATTTTATGATGCATGAAACTCTAGAAAAAAACCTATTTTAGAGATTCAAATGAGTTTAATTATGTATATTATTTATAAAGAAGTCAGTGCCAGTTTAATTAGTGCTCATCCCAGTGAAGCCTTGCTATTACTGCCATGCTCTCCTATGAATCTTCAGTCATTTTAAGAAGGTCAGGATTTCCAGGCCACCAGTTTTCCCTTTTCAGATTTCATCTTCCACCCCATTTTTGAATTGTCAGCTGGAATTGCCATATTTGATAATTCCTTTTTCCTTGTTATCCTTTCTTCAATTAGCTTCTAAGACAGCACACATGTAGCTTTACTCTTACCTTGCTGGCTGCCTCTTCCTATCTGCTGTATTTTAGGTTTCTCCTAATCTACCTAACTTACAGGATTCTCTCTCTCTCTTTAAAATTTACACTCACTCACTCCTTTGGAAAATTCATCTAATCTCAAATGAATCATACACCAATCATTTGCTGTTGTTACTTGGTGTTTGTTTGTTTAGTGACTTTCCTGGACTAATTGTCTAACGTGTACTGCCCTCTAGGTATGGTCATTCAATCACTACTCAGCCCTGAATCAATAGTCTCCCATTTTGTCCTTACTGCTGGGCTCTGTGTATGTGTTGGCTCTTCCTTGCCAGCCTCTAGCAGTTTGTAACTCTCTCATAGCTTTTAGTTCTTGCGTGATCTCAGCATCAGCCAGAATGGAGAGATTCCAGCCTCCTCCGGTCTTTTCTGGACATGCTCACAGCCCTGCACATACAGGTGGCCTCCTAGGTTGTCCAGGAATATGATGGAGCTTTTGAAACTCCTTAAAGACACCTGATTCATGAGATCGTTTATGGTTTTTGCCAACCTTTTTTTTTTTTTTTTTACTATTTTTGCCACCTCGGGTAGATGTGATTTGAACAATCACGACTCATTATTTTTGACAAATGCCCTGGGGTTAAAGCTTTTCAAACTGAAGGAGATAAAGGCAGGTCAAATAATGACAAGTCTGGCAACTGAGGTGTTTCCATGGAGCTGACACATGCGTCGAATACTGAAAACACACTGAAAATGGGGCTTTTTGGAGAGACTTAAGTCCATTCTGCCCACTTCATTGGCTGTTCCACTGTTGTTTTTAACAGTTACTGTGGTTGCAAGGCAGCTGATTTTTGAGGATAACATAGAACTGAGAAGATGAAGATGGTAGTAGAGCAAATTAAACTGCACAGAGTCCACTGTTCTTACAAAGATTCAGCCATTAAAAAAAAGCTTATGGGGGAGACCTTCAAGACGGCGGAGGAGTAAGACGTGGAGATCACGTTCCTCCCCACAAATACATCAGAAATACATCTACACGTGGAACTGCTCCTATAGAACACCTACTGAACGCTGGCAGAAGACCTCAGACCTCCCAAAAGGCAAGAAACTCCCCACGTACCTGGGTAGAGCAAAAGAAAAAAGAAAAGACAGAGACAAAGGAATAGCGACGGGACCTGCACCAGTGGGAGGGAGCCGTGAAGGAGGAAAGGTTTCCACACACTAGGAAGCCCCTTTGCGGGCGGAGACTGCGGGTGGCGGAGGGGGGAAGCTTCGGAGCCACGGAGGAGAGCGCAGCCACAGGGGTGCGGAGGGCAAAGCGGAGAGATTCCCGCATGGAGGCTCGGTGCTGACCCGCACTCACCAGCCCGAGAGGCTTGTCTGCTCCCCCGCCGGGGCGGGCGGGGCTGGGAGCTGAGGCTCAGGCTTCGGTCGGATCGCAGGGAGAGGACTGGGGTTGGCAGCATGAACACTGCCTGAAGGGGTTAGTGCGCCACGGCTAGCGGGGAGGGAGTCCGGGAAAAGGTCTGGACCTGCTGAAGAGATGAGAGACTTTTTCTTGCCTCTTTGTTTCCTGGTGCACGAGGAGAGGGGATTCAGAGCGCCACTTAAAGATCTCCAGAGACAGCAGCGAGCTGCGGCTAACAGCGCGGACCCCAGAAACGGGCATGAGACACTAAGGCTGCTGCTGCCGCCACCAAGAAGCCTGTGTGCGAGCACAGGACCCTCTCCACACCTCCCCTCCTGGGAGCCTGTGCAGCCCGCCACTGCCAGGGTCCCGAGATCCAGGGACAACTTCCCCGGAAAAACGCACGGTGCGCCTCAGGCTGGTGCAACGTCTCACCGTCCTCTGCCACCGCAGTCTCGCCCTGCATTCCGTACCCCTCCCTCCCCCCGGCCTGAGTGAGCCAGAGCCCCCTAATCAGCAGCTAGTTTAACCCCATCCTGTCTGAGCGAAGAACAGATGCCCTCAGGTGACCTACATGCAGGGGCGGAGCCAAATCCAATGGTGAACCCCAGGAGCTGTGCGAACAAAGAAGAGAAAGGGAAATTTCGCTGGGAAGCCTCAGGAGCAGTGGATTAAATCTCCACAATCAACTTGATGTACCTGCATCTGCGGAATACCTGAATAGACAATGAATCAACCCAAAATTGAGGAGGTGGACTTGGGGAGCAACGGTAGACTTGGGGTTTGCTGTACGCAACTGACTAGTTTCTGATTTTTATATTTATCTTACTATAGTTCTTCGTGCTTGTTATCATTGGTGGATTTGTTTATTGGTTTGGTTGCTCTCTTTTTTATTTTTAAATTTTTTTATTTTAATACTTTTTTATTTTTTATTTTAATAACTTTATTTTTCTTTCTTTCTTTTTTTTCTCCCTTTTTTTCTGAGCTGTGTGGCAGACAGGGTCTTGGTGCTCCGGCGGGGTGTCAGGCCTGAGCCTGTGAGGTGGGAGAGCCGAGTTCAGGACACTGGACCACCAGAGACCTCCCGACCCCATGTAATATTAATCAGCAAGAGCTCTCCCAGAGATCTCTGTCTCAATGCTAAGACCCAGGTCCACTCAATGACCAGCAAGCTCCAGTACTGGACACCCCATGCCAAACAACTAGCAACACAGGAACACAAATCCACACATTAGGAGAGAGGCTGCCTAAAATCATACTAAGTTCACAGACACCCCGAAACATTCCACCAGACACGGTCCTGCCCACCAGAAAGACAAGCTCCAGCCTCATCCACCAGAACACAGGCACCAGACCACTCCACCAGGAAGCCTACACAACCCACTGAACCAACCTTACCCACTGGGGGCAGAAACCAAAAACAACAGGAACTATGAACCTGCAGCCTGCACAAAGGAGACCCCAAACACAGTAAGTTAAGCAAAATGAGAAGACAGAGAAATACACAGCAGATGAAGGAGTAAGGTAAAAACCCACCACACCAAACGAAGAGGAAATAGGCAGTCTACCTGAAAAAGAATTCAGAGTAATGATAGTAAAGATGATCCAAAATCTAGGAAATAGAATGGAGAAAATACAAGAAACGTTTAACAAGGACCTAGAAGAACTAAAGAGCAAGCAAACAGTGATGAACAACACAAATGAAATTAAAAATTCTCTAGAAGGAATCAATAGTAGAATAAGTGATGCAGAAGAAGGGATAAATGACCTGGAAGATAAAATAGTGGAAATAATGACCGCAGAGCAGAATACAGAAAAAAGAATGAAAAGAATTGAGGACAGTCTCAGAGACCTCTGAGACAATATTAAATGCACCAAAATTCGAATTATAGGGGTCCCAGAGAAGAAGACAAAAAGAAACGGACTCGGACTGAGAAAACACTTGAAAAGATTATAGTTGAAAACTTCTCTAATATGGGAAAGGAAATAGTCAATCAAGTCCAGGAAGTGCAGGGAGTCCCATACAGGATAAATCCAAGGAGAAAGATGCCAAGACACATATTAATCAAACTATCAAAAATTAAATACAAAGAAAAGATATTAAAAGCAGCAAGGGGAAAACAAATAACATACAAGGGAATCCCCATAAGGTTAACAGCTGATCTTTCAGCAGAAAGTCTGCAAGCCAGAAGAGAGTGGCAGGAAATATTTAAAGTGATGAAAGGGAAAAACCTACAACCAAGATTACTCTACCCAGCAAGGATCTCATTCAGATTCGCCAGAGAAATTAAAACCTTTACAGACAAGCAAAAGGTAGGAGAATTCAGCACCACCAAACCAGCTTTACAACAAACACTAAAGGAACTTCTCTGGCAGGAAACACAAGAGAAGGAAAAGACCTACAAAAACAAACCCAAAGCAGTTACGAAAATGGTAATGGGAGCATACACATCGATAACTACCTTAAATGTAAATGGATAAAATGCTCCCACCAAAAGACATAGACTGGCTGAATGGATACAAAAACAAGACCCATATACATGCTGTCTACAAGGGACCCACTTCAGACCTAGGGACACATACAGACTGAAAGTGAGGGATGGAAAAAGATATTCCATGCAAATGGAAATCAAAAGAAAGCTGGAGTAGCAATTCTCATATCAGACAAAATAGACTTTAAAATAAAGACTATTACAAGAGACAAAGAAAGACATTATATAATGATCAAGGGATCAATCCAAGAGGAAGGTAACAATTGTAAATATTTATACACCCAACATAGGAGCCCCTCAATACATAAGGCAAATGCTAGCAGCCATAAAAGGGGAAATCAACAGTAACACAGTAATAGTAGCAGACTTTAAAACCCCACTTTCACCAATGGACAGATCATCCTAAATGAAAATAAATAAGGAAACACATGCTTTAAATTACACGGTAAAGAAGATGGACTTAATTGATATTTATAGGACTTTCCATCCAAAAACAAAAGTGCTCATGGAACATTCTCCAGGATAGATCATATCTTGGGTCACAAATCAAGCCTTGGTAAATTTAAGAAAATTGAAATCATATCAAGTATCTTTTCCAACCACAACACTATGAGACTAGATATCAATTACAGGAAAAAACTGTAAAAAATACAAACACATGGAGGCTAAACAATATACCACTAAATAACCAAGAGATCACTGAAGAAATCAAAGAGGAAATAAAAAATACCTAGAAACAAATGACTGAAAACACAACAACGCAAAACCTGTGGGATGCAGCAAAAGCAATTCTAAGAGCAAAATTTCTAGCAATAAAATCCTACCTCAAAACACAAGAAAAATCTGTAATAAACAACCTAAACTTACACCTAAATTAATTAGAAGAAGAAGAACAAAAACCCCCCAAAGTTAGCAGAAGGAAAGAAATCATAAAGATCAGATCAAAAATAAATGAAAAAAAAATGAAGGAGGGGGCTTCCCTGGTGGCGCAGTGATTGAGAATCTGCCTGCCAATGCAGGGGACACGGGTTCGAGCCCTGGTCTGGGAAGATCCCACATGCCACGGAGCAACTAGGCCCGTGAGCCACAATTACTGAGCCTGCGCGTCTGGAGCCTGTGCTCTGCAACAACAGAGGCCACGATAGTGGGAGACCCGTGCACCACAATGAAGAGTGGCCCCCACTTGCCGCAACTAGAGAAAGCCCTCACACAGAAACGAAGACCCAACACAGCCATAAATAAATAAATAAATAAATAAATAAATAAAACCCAAAGTTTAAGAAATGAAGGAAACAATTGCAAAGATCAATAAAACTAAAAGCTGGTTCTTTGAGAAGATAAACAAAATTGATAAACCATTAGCCAGACTCATCAAGAAAAAAGGGAGAATACTCAAATCAACAGAATTAGAAATGAAAAAGGAGAAGTAACAACTGACACTGCAGAAATATTAAAGATCATGACAGATTACTACAAGCAACTATATGCCAATAAAATGGATAACCTGGAAGAAATGGACAAATTCTTAGAAAAACACAACCTTCTAAGAGTGAACCAGGAAGAAATAGAAAATATAAACAGACCAGTCATAAGCACTGAAATTGAAACTGTGATTAAAAATCTTCCAACAAACAATAGCCCACGATCAGATGGCTTCACAGGAGAATTCTATCAAACATTTAGAGAAGAGCTAACACCTATTCTTCTCAAATGCTTCCAAAATATAGCAGAGGGAGGAACACTCTGAAACTCATTCTATGAGGCCACCATCACCCTGATACCAAAACCAGACAAAGATGTCACAAAAAAAGAAAACTACAGGCCAGTATCACTGATGAACATAGACGTAAAAATCCTCAACTATATATTAGCAAACAGAGTCCAACAACACATTAAAAGGATCCTATACCATGATCAAGTGGGGTTTATCAGAGGAATGCAAGGATTCTTCAATATATGCAAATAAATCAATGTGATACACCATATTAACCAACTGAAGGGTAAAAAGCATATGATCATCTCAATAGATGCAGAAAAGCTTTCCACAGAATTCAACACCCATTTATGATAAAAACCCTCTAGAAAGTAGGCATAGAAGGAACTTACCTCAACATAATAAAGGCCATATACGATAAACCCACAGCCAACATTGCTCTCAATGGTGAAAAACTAAAACCATTTCCACTAAGATCAGGAACAAGACAAGGTTGCCCACTCTCACCGCTATTATTCAACATAGTTTTGAAAGTTTTAGCCACAGCAATCAGAGAAGAAAAGAAATAAAAGGAATACAAATTGGAAAAGAAGAAGTAAAACTCACTGTTTGCAGATGACATGATACTATACATAAAGAACCCTAAAGATACTACCAGAAAACTACTAGAGCTAATCAATGAGTTTGATAAAGTAGCAGGATACAAAATTATGCACAGAAATCTCTTGCATTCCTATACACTAATAATGAAAAATCTGAAAGAGAGATTAAGGAAACACTCCCATTTACCACTGCAACAAAAAGAATAAAATACCCAGGAATTTTAGGTAGGAATTGTCTCCTACCTAAAGAGACAAAAGACCTGTATGCAGAAAACTATAAGACACTGATGAAAGAAATTAAAGGTGGTACAAAGAGATCTAGAGATATACCTTGTTCTTGGATTTGAAGAATCAACACTGTGAAAATGCCTATACTACCCAAAGCAATCTACAGATTCAATGCAATCCCTATCAAACTACCAATGGCATTTTTCACAGAATTAGAACAAAAAATTTCACAATTTGTATGGAAACACAAAAGCCCCGAATAGCCAAAGCAATCTTGAGAAAGAAAATCGGAGCTGGAGGAATCAGGCTCCCCGACTTCAGACTATACTACAAAGCTACAGTAATCAAGGCAGTATGGTACTGGCACAAAAACAGAAATATAGATCAATGCAACAGGATAGAAAGCCCAGAGATAAACCCACACACATATGGTCACCTTATCTTTGATAAGGGAGGCAGGAATGTACAAGGGAGAAAAGACAGCCTCTTCAATAAGTGGTGCTGGGAAAACTGGACAGCTACATGTAAAAGAATGAAATTAGAACACTCCCTAACACCAAACAGAAAAATAAACACAAAATGGATTAAAGACCTAAATGTAAGGCCAGACACTATAAAACTCTTAGAGGAAAACATAGGCAGAAGACTATATGAAATAAATCACAGCAAGATCCTTTTTGTCCCACCTCCTAGAGAAATGGAAAGAAAAACAATAATAAACAAATGGGAACTAATGAAACTTAAAAGCCTTTGCACAGCAAAGGCAACCATAAACAAGACGAAAAGACAACCCTCAGAATGGGAGAAAATTTTTGCAAACGAAGCAACTGACAAAGGATTAATCTCCAAAATATACAAGCAGCTCATGCAGCTCAGTACCAAAAAAACAAACAACTCAATCCAAAAATGGGCAGAAGACCTAAATAGACATTTCTCCAAAGAAGATATACAGATTGCCAACAAACACATGAAAGGATGCTCAACATCACTAATCATTAGAGAAATGCAAATCAAAACTACAGTGAGGTATCACCTCATGCCAGTCAGAATGGCCATCATCAAAAAATCTACAAACAATAAATGCTGGAGAGGGTGTGGAGAAAAGGGAACCCTCTTGCGCTGTTGGTGGGAATGTAAATCGATACAGCCACTATGGAGATTAATATGGAGGTTCCTTAAAAAACTAAAAATAGAACTACCATACTACCCAGCAATCCCACTACTGGGCATATACCCTGAGAAAACCATAATTCAAAAAGAGACATGTACCACAATGTTCATTGCATCTCTATTTACAATAGCCAGGGCATGGAAGCAACCTAAGTGTCCGTCAACAGATGAATGGATAAAAAAGATGTGGCACATATATACAATGGAATATTACTCAGCCATTAAAAGAAATGATACTGAGTTATTTGTAGTGTGGTGGATGGACCTAGAGTCTGTCATACAGAGTGAAGTAAGTCAGAAAGAGAAAAACAAATACCGTATGCTAACACATATATATGGAATCTAAAAAGAAAAAGAAAAAAGGTTCTGAAGAACCTAGGGGCAGGAGAGGAATAAAGACCCAGACGTAAAGAATGGACTTCAGGAACTGGGGAGGGGGAAGGGTAAGCTGAGATGAAGTGAGAGAGTGGCATGGACATATATACACTACAAAATGTAAAATAGATAGCTAGTGGGAAGCAGCCGCATAGCACAGGGAGATCAGCTCAGTGCTTTGTGTCCACCTGTAGGGGTGGGATAGGGAGTGTGGGAGGGGGATGCAAGACAGAGGGTAATGGGGCTATATGTATACGTATAGCTGATTCACTTTGTTATACAGCAGAAAGTAACACAGCATTGTAAAGCAATTATTCTCCAATAAAGATGTTAAAAAAAAGTTTATTACAGTAGATGGTTGAAAATCTTTGGTTAATTTTGAGAGGTCTTAAAAACATTAAATTTGACCTTTATTTTGGCAGAAAACCACAGAAATTATTTCTCTCACAGTTCTGAATATGTGAGGTCCAAAATCAAGTTGTCGGCAGGACCATGCTCCCTTGATAGCTCCACAGGAGAACTCTTCTTTGCCTCTTCTTACCTTCTAGTAGTTGCTAGAAATCCTTGGAATTTTTTGCTTAGAGCTGCATCTCTCCAATCTGTCCCCATTGTCACATGGTCTTCCTCTTTGTGTCTCATCTGTGTCTTCCAGTCTCCTTCTCCTTATAAGACCACCAGTCATATTGCATTAGGGCTCACCATAATCCACTATGACCTCTTCTTAACTTGATTACATCTGCAAAGACACTATTTAGAAATAAGGTCACATTCACAGTTACTAGGGTACCCAGTAATTTTGAAGGGGACCCAATAAGATCTACTACCTTCTTTTTAATTTTTGCGGGATTTGCATTTGTGACTTTTTTTCCCCCTAAGCACTGTTTTAGCTGTGTCTTAGTACGTTTTGTTATTTTGTATTTCCATAATCCAAATCTCCTGATTTCAATTGTGGTTTCTTCTTTAGCTCATTGGTTTCTTAGAATGTATCGCTTAATTTGTAAACACTTTGGGATTTTCTGATCTTTCTGTGATTGACTTTCTGCTTCATTCTTCTGTGGTCACAGATCATACTGTCTATTATTTCATCCTTTGAAATTGATTGAGAATTGCTTTATGGTCCAGCATACTGTCAACTTGCTATATATTTTATGTGCACTTGGAAAAAATATGAGTTCTGTAGTTTGGGAGTATGTGTTCTACATATGTTTTAATTAGGTCAATCTTGTTATATATGGAGTTCAAATCTTTGCTATCTCTGCTTGAATTTCATGTTTCCTTGGTCTATCAGTTATTAAGAGAGGTGTCTTAAAACCTTTTAATATTTTTATGGAATTTATTTCTTCTTTTAGTTCTTTCAGTTTTTGCTGTATTTGGGGCCATATATTTGGCACATGAAAGTAGAAAGAATTTTGACAATTTTGCCAGGGTTCTGTTACATGTCTGGAGGACTAGATCTTCAGAGGTCCTTATTCTAACCATTCCAAAGTCCTGTCTCCCAAACCTTATTTTGATTTCTTAAAATAATGACATGATTGAAGTTTCAAGATATCAAGAGACTTCAGATACCATGTTTCTGTGGAAGAAACTGTGGGTTCCTGATTACATCCAGTTACATCTTTGTTACATGTATTGGGACTCCAGTGACAGGTTTCTCAGTATTCTCCTATGGTAACATAGGAAGTAAGCCAAACAAATTTATAAACATATAGAATTATTTAATAATAAAATGGAAAAATTACACCTTATATCCTGGTGTTGTATCTAGGCTCATTTCTTGAAAGGCTACAAAGGTATTGATATGATTTTCTAGGAATAATACACATTCATCACAATCTTCTAATTACAGCTGCTTCTAATAAAAATCAAGCAGTATTCTCAATATATTATATTTGTGAGTGTGAAGGCACCTTTTGGTCTAATATAGGGATTTTTCTGATGGTCTGTCATTGGCCTAATAAGGTGGAAATTCCCATAAAAATCTAAAGTGGAACCAGGTACATATTCAGTAATAGATAAACAATGATGCAAGCAACTATCACTTTGTTTAGATCTGGTTTACTCTAAAGTAACGTAGCTCTCAAGATTCACCCAATCCATATCACCACGTTTAAGAGACTAGGGCTTTAGGACTAAAAATACTGGTGATAGTATGATATATTCATTCCCCTGGAAAGGCTTCTCATCATATCTTTCTTAGGGCCACTAAGAGTTTCTTCACTCACTCTGAGCTGACAAGACCAAGATTTCATGACATCTCACCTAGATTACTATGATATTCTACTCATTGGTCGTCCTGTTTCCTGCTGCATCCAAGACATCAGTCTGTTAGACAGATGAACAAGAACAACTAGAACATTTGGGGGAATAAATTTACCAAGAGTCTCTTTATTGTTACCAAGAGTTTGTGACTGTATGCTAGATGTAGTTCTTCTTTTGTATGCTGAGCTGAATTCTGTTGCCAACCTTAGAGACCTTTTTCTCCAAATCAGATTTTTTAAAATGTACATGAAGTTAGTTTTTCTTTTTATTAAAACCCCCTCAATGGCCTTTCATCATATTCAGACTATAATCAAAATTACTTTTCATGCTTTCTAAAACCCTTCATTATCCAACTCTGACTTCATGTCCTAGCTCTTTCTACCTCATTCACTCTGCCACATGAGCCAGGTTGGCTTCCTTGTGGTTCATGAGCAAACCAAGCTAATATGTGTTTTGCCTTCTCTGCTTCCTCTGATGGGTCATTCCTCTCCAGTAGCCTTATGTGGCTTATCAACTCACCTCATTTTGGTCCCTGCTTAAATGTCACTTTTTCTAGAGGTATTTCCCAGCCACCTTATCTAAAATCGGTAGTGGTCTATGTAAAAAGAAAATGAGTAACACTGGGTGCTGAGATAAAGATTTTCTCAGTCTGTGAGGAGATACTGTCTGGTTGGGATGTAAGGTAATATTTAAGCTGAGAATTGACTGACAAGGAGGAGTTAGCTTTGTGAAGATATTTTACAGATACTGTTCGAAGAGAGGGTAGACTGCAAAATAGGCCACTGCCTTTGACTTTGACACCATATTTCTCTCCATATTAATTCTATCTAAATGCTCCTCTTTCAGGCTTGCCCATGTATTACCCAACTTTCAAAATCCAACTTAAATGTCACCTCTTATCTGAAGGATTTCATAGCCCTTTTTCTTAAAGGTCTATTCTTTCCTGTGCTCCCAGGGCTTTCACGTCTAATATTTTGTTGGGTGTACAGTGTTTAAATGGGGTATATGTCTAACAGAGTTATGTGGAAACTAGCATGGCTCTCATTTTTATTGATCAAAGGTGGATTTATTTTCATGTTCAATCTGAAACAGAATGATTTTCTTACACTGAAGTATTATGCAACATCTTCATGTATAATTAAAAATAAAATAAGTTATTAAATAAATTTAGGCAGGTTCAAGAGTGTCCTGACTTATCCCAAGACAACAACATCTATGCTTGTGTGTGTGTGTGAATGTCTGTGTGCATGTGTGTGAATAGAGAGATTTCATAAAGTCTGAAAATATAGACTACTATACATAATATCACTGGAAATTATAGTATAAACTGTAAAAAATTTAAATATTATCTGTATTTCCTGATTATGTGGGCACTTGATATATAATTTACTTTGAAAAAATGCATATATATGTGAGTGTGTGTGTGTGTGTGCGTGCCAGCATTCTCTCTGGCTTTGCTGGTATCCTGAACTTAGTTTGACTGTTGGGGAATCTAACATGACAGATGTTGATAGATATACAAAGAAAACAAAAAAGAAGGGCAAAGCAATCAGAAAGAGATTACTGTGGGATAATAAGTAAAACAGTCAAACAATATTTTTAGTGTTTGATGATAGCAACCTTCCAGAAGAAGAATGATTAAGATTGAAATTTCAGCATTTCATATACTTGCAAAGACCAAAAAGCCTATTGCAAAAAAATGAAAGGAACATGAGCAGAGGATGTAGTCAAAGTCAGTTCATATATTGTGAATGAAGAACAGCACAAAATATGTACAGCACTTGAAATGTAAGATTATATGAAAATTCAGAGCAGACCAGTATAGAGACATTTTCACTTAGAATACTGATTTTCAGAGTCTTACCAGTTTCTTAAAGATGAAGAACTTGAATTCTATGTCAAAAAAATTCCTGCATATACCATTTTATATCATTATATATGTTCATTCTTAAATTTACGTACTGTAGTGTTAAAGTCTTATCTAGCAATTAGGTTAAAACATTAAAAAAAAAACTAGTGGAGAGAAAGATGACTCTTATTATTGATAAAAATGCTTCCTTTTACTATCCACAGACTTCTAATAACTGTAACTCCAGGTCAGGACTTATATAGAAATATTGTTTATTCATATGGGCTTGCTTTTTATGTGAAAATTCTTATTTTCTTTGTCTCTTAGTTGGGAGTGCCTAGATTCCAATTCACTTTCTAGCTATGTGACAGTATACAAATAATTTGTTTCCTAATTTTTACTTTCCTAAAAATTAAAGGATGAGTATCAAAGGAGCTAAAGCCTTATGGTGTATTTATGAGGATCAAAGATGATAAATGATATAAAGTGTTTGCCCCAGTGCCTGGCACATAGCAAATTTTCAAAAGTATCATTATCTTTATGCTATTATCATATGTTCTCATGCTACTTATTCATATGTAAAATGAGTTCGTATTTTTAGTTTAAGTAAGAGAATATAAATGAATGTGTTAACGAAACTATTAAATACCAAACTAAGATAATTCCTGAAGGAAATCTTTCTGAGCTTTATTTATGATTATAGGCACAGTGCTTCACACAATGTCTTGTACTGAAATGTTTGCTCAATTGGATATAACTGAACAAAGCTGCAATTCTATGGATTCTTAAAACAATTGCATACCTAAATATTTGGTTTTTTCCTCAGAAAACCATATTTTGCTTTACAAAAAGTATTATTCATATACCTGTTCAGATTTTTGCTTGCTTTGAATCTAAATTCAATTGATCCTTACAGCAACTTACAAATTCCATAAATTATAGTTTTATATTTAATGCACATACTGTTCAATTTTTATGCAAGGAAGAGTTTTCTTCTATATTTTCAATGATGTACAGCTGTTTTTCATGTTTATGTGGAGAATGTAGAAGAAGAATCTTGTGCTAAGAGTCAGTGGTCAGTAGATTGTAGAGATTGTGTGTCAGCATTTCTCAAGGCTTGTAATTACTTTAAATATAATTCCAGCTTTCCTATGCCTTTATAATATTGATATTAAAAACTAAAATTAAGCATTTATACACTTAGTTTTGAAATAAAAGTAAAAATTTATTTGTAAAAAAATTCATCATTTAAATTTATCAGTAAAATATTCCAGGTGAAACCATACATTATGGATTAATCGTGAACCATAAATAGATATATAGATAGATAAATAGATAATCAATATCTAACTCCATAGAATGCAATAAAGAGTATCCAAAAGTATTAAGACAAATGATTAATATTCTGTAGATGCAATCCCTTCTAAGAAGAAATGACTGATAATTTTAAAATGTGCTTTTAAGGAAGGCTTCACAGAGGAGGCTGATTTGCACTGGACACACGAGATAAGAGTGGCTGTGGTGGGGAGGGAGAGACATCTGTGCTAGGAGAATCACTTAAATGAGGCATTGAAGTGGGAAAACAGGAGTTGTATTCAGATGACAATGGCAATGAATATAGTGATTTAGCCTGTATAAAGGATTGGTTTGTGAAACGATGAGAAGGAAGGACAGTTTAGTACCAATTAATGGAGGGCTTGGATTCCAGAATAAGCGATGTTTATGTTGTTCTGAAGGAAAATAAGAGCTTTTGCAGTTATTTGTTTTGGTGTTTGTTTTCAGCTGATCTTACTGTACTCCCTTCTGCCTCAAAGGAAGAGCTACCTGTTCTCTTTCCTAAGGCAAGTCACTCCACCTACGCATTGTCCATTGCATCACTGCCTGTCATCTCTGAAACAGTCTGACATTAGTTACATCTTCCATCTCTGTATTCTTCAATTGATTTCTTGTTATTACTTCTTTTCCTTCTTCCTAAAATGTATTACTCAATTTCTTCAGGATAAAATAATTTCCTTTGTCTTGGCTTCAATTCCTACAATTTTCCTTGCTATGAGCTTTCTTATGAATAAGCCAAGCATTTACTTTCTACTTTCTCACCTTTCTTTTAACTCCTCCTCCCTCTGTACCTGACTTCCTCTCCTACCACTTTATGAATATCAGCCTTACCAAGGCGTCCAAACGTCAAATTTGATGACGTCTTTTCAGACATTGTATAGCTCAACCTACCTCCATCACTCAGCACTGTTGATGAGTATAAACAAAGATGTGGATTTTGAAAACACACATACCTAAATGATCTTGATCAAATATGTAACCTCTAACATCCTGAATATGGTAGTGGTATGTATCTAAATGAAGCTATTGTGAGAATACAATTAGAGTATGCACAGGCTTTATCACAGTGTGTGACGCAGAATATACACCACATAAACAGTAGCTAATATTATCTTAAAAGAATTGTCTCTCCTCACTGTCCCTGATTTGGGTCTTTTAATATGCTTTAATTTAGCCTCAAATTCCAGATACAAGAGTTTCTCTTTACCTTATGTTAATGATTATGAGTAACTTGGGTATAGAGGGGAAGGTTTCCTCATAATGTCATTAAGTGGCATGGAATGCTCGGATGTGAAATCCCACCCTGTTAATCATATCCGAAATTAAATGGAAATTTGGTTGCAATGTACTGAGGCAAAGTTGTGTTGTTATTATTATTAATCATTATTATTATTATTAAATTTTTTTGATCCCACAGAGAAACTGCCATAAAAAATTGTGTGAGGACTTCTATGCTGGGTTCTGTGGGTGAGTTGCAGGCCAGTCACTTGAAATGGTGGTCCTCAAAGAGTCTTTCTTCCAGGCCACTGGGTCTGGCACTCTATAGGCAAGAACTGCTAAATATGGGCCCCAGCAGCCATACCTCAGTTATAAGGCCCTTCCCATCTACCCCTTCTTCTTCTTCCCTATTACAATCCCCTACCGATACGCTCACTCAAGAGTTTTTCATTTAACTGTGTTCATTCATACGTTGAAGCCTGATTACTCATTTGAAAGAGATGATAAGAAAGACTTAGCTACCAAAAGGTTTATATGAAATTACTTTTTCTCCCTACCCTCTTCTTAGCCTAATATCATTTGACACTAACTTTAAATCTTTCAGTCCAGGAACACTAGTCCAAGAATACTAACCACACTGGTCCATGTGGTCACAATCCTTTCTCCTCCTCAAGGGCATTTGTATATACTGTGACTTAAATTTGAATCATCTGATCTTTCTTACTTTTCATAGCTCAATCTATACTTTCTTATCAATACTTTAACTTTCTCGTAAAAGAAATTTTTCTCATTTTATCTGTTGTAACTTCTTTTTATGGAACTTACCACAGTAGTAATTTTATTCCTACTTCTGCAATTAGTATTCTCTAAGTTTCATAAAAACAGGGACTTTGTCCATTTTTAGCTCATTTTAGATCCAAAATCTAAGGCGTAGCCTGCCGCAAGATAGTGGTTCTAAATGAAAGAATGAGCACCAGTCCCTAACAACACAGGAACTCTTTATCCTACTGAAAAAAAAGTTTTTGTCTGTTAAAATACAATGGATGGTCTGCCCTCCCAGAGAGCTGTTGAAATGATTTCATTCCCTCCTTGAGTTATCTGGAAGGACCAAAGGCCCACTCTTATGGATGGATCAAATGTCTAGTTTCTAAAACAGAAACATTAAATAAAATTGCATTCTCTCTCTCCCTTTCTCTCTCTTTCTCTCTCTCTCTCTCTCTCTCTCTCCCTCTCCCCCTCCTCTCTCTCTCTTTCTCCTCTCCATGACTTAGTATACAATTACATAAAATAATCTCTTTCCATGAAAATGTATTTCTTTGTGTTCTTTGACAATGACTCCTAGTCTTCTTCCTACCTCATTAACTGCTCTATACCAAATTTTTTTTACTGACCTTTTAGCAAAATTATTCAGATTGCTCTTTTAAATGTTAATATAACCAGATTTTAAAAATCAATTTATTTAAGCTAAAAACACAACCAAAGCAGTTACCCATTTCTCCCACCCTCCACCCCTCACCTCTGGCAACCACCAATGATCTCTTCTCTGTATCTGTGAGCTTAGTTTTATTTATGTATTTATTCATTCATTCATTTATAGATTCCACATGAAGGAAAAATTATATGGTATTTGTCTTTCTCTGCCTGACTTATTTCACTTTTAATAATGCTCTTGAAGTCCATCCATTGCTGTTACAGATGGCAAGATTTCATTCTTTTTTATGGCTGAATAATATTCCATTATATGGAGCTAGATATATAGAGACAGATATATATAGATTGATATCTAGCTATATATATTGCAATATATCCACTCATCCACTGATGGACACTTAGGTTGTTTCCATATCTTGGCTATTGTAAATAATGCTGCCATGAACATGAGAATGCATATATCTTTTTGAGTTAGTGTTTTTGTTTTCTGTAGGTAAATACCCAGAAGTGGAATTGCTGGGTCATATGATAGTTCTAGTTTTAATTTTTTGAGGAACCACCATAGTGTTTTCCATAGTGGCTGTATCAATTTACACTCCCTCTAACACTGCATGAAGGTTTCCTTTTCTCCATATCCTTGCTAACACTTGTTATTTCTTGTTTTTTTGAAAATAGCCATTCTAACAGGGATGAGGTGATATCTCACTGTGGTTTCCATTTGCATTTTCCTGATGACTAACGATGTAGAGCATCTTGTCATGTACCTACTGACCATTTTTATGTCTTCTTTGAAAAATATCTATTCAGATCTTCTGCCCATTTTTCAATCAGATTGTTGGGGTTTTTTTGCTGTTGAGTTGTATGAGTTCCTTATATTTTGGATATTAGCTCATTATCAGACATATGATTTGCAAATATTTTCTCCTATTTAGTAGGTTGCCTTTTCATTTTGTTGATGGTTTCCTTTGCTGAGCAGAAGCTTTTTAGTTTTAGATAGTCCCACTTGTTTATTTTTGCTCTTGTTACTTTTGCTTTTGGTGTCAGATTCAAAAAATTATTGTCAGAACCTATGTCAGGAGCTTATTGCCTATGTTTTCTTCTAGGGGTTTTATGATTTCAGGTCTTACGTTCAAGTCTTTTATCTTTTTGAGTTAATATTGTGTATGGTGTAAGGCAGTGGTCCAGTTTCAATCTTTTCTTTGCCTATCCATTTTTCTCAAAATAATTTATTGAAGAGACTGAAGAGATTGAGATTTTTCTCCTCAATCTTCTTGTGGTTTCAGTTATATGTAATAATTACTTCCATTCCTATTTACATTAATGAATATTAACTTTCAAACAAGATAAATATATGGTTAGAGAAAACACACATACATGCACACACATATGATTCAGTTATCAAATAGAATATACTGACAAAATTTTATTTTTTAGAGGAAATGAAGGGTATTTATTTGTCTTGATGACATTTAGGAAGCTAAAATTAATTTTCCAGTGTGATATATCATCTCCTTAGTAGTTTTGGTCTTTTTGGTATCATTGGAAGAATGTAAAATGGGCAAAGTCTGGCTTGACAGAATGAAAGTTCCAGTACTTGTGGAGAGGGTCAGGCAGTGTGGTGACACAAGCCCAGTTACATGAATATATTTTGCGAAATATTTGAAAAGGTTTAGCGCTTGTGATTTTTCAACACAATAAACCATCTCTCATGACAACCCATACTGTAAGTATGTAAGTATGTTGGACAAGAAAACCTGCCAATAATGACCTTCACTCTCAGCTCTGAATTAATTGCACACTTAGGCATCTGGTAACCACCTACACTTTCTATAGACTTTGGCAACTTGGGATCAATATCCTCCACCTATGAACTCTGGAAAATGTACCCAGATCTATCTATCCTCTCCTTATATACTGGCAGTAAAGTAACAGACAGATTCATATGTACTCTCCCCATGTCTAGAATCACTAGATTATACGAAGATAAATATTACATCAATGCTATATTTCATTTCTAGAACATTAAGAAGAAAGTGTTCTAGGAAAATAGGAATACAGATGATAAGTAGATAAATCCATGAAAGGCAGGAAAATGATGGATCTCCTCTTACCTTCCTTTCCAGTACTTCTCTGTGCTTCAGCCAAAATGATGTTTTCAAAATTCAGATTCACCATGTCAAATCCCCACTATTTAAATTTTTAAAAAACAGGCAAAACTTTCAATAGCTTCGCCTTTCTCTTTGGATACAATGTGCAGTCTTTAACGTGGTATATTCACTACTGCATGTTCTAATTTCTGCCTTTTTCTCCAGCTGTATCGCCCACTGCTCTCCACTTTGTAAATGGTATGCCGTCCCAACTGGTCTCTCCAAATACAGGTTCTTTTCATGTGCTGTCCTTGTGTTTGTTTTGTTCCTTACCCCACTCACCTAGTTAGCACACATACATTTTATATTTCAGTTTAGGAGTGATTTCTCAGGGCAAGCTTAGGTCATACTCCTCTGTTTTATACTTTTATAGCACCATAATTTATATCCTAGTATGAATTCTGTTTGTGAACATATTATTATTTGAGTGATTATTTATTTGATACAAGTTTTTGGCATTGGAAGTAATAATTACTGGGAAAAAAAAAGAGTCTGTGTTTGCTCGCTGTTGTATCCCCAGCATCAAGCACTTTTGATTGGTCGATAAATGTTTGCTCAATGAGTAAATGGGCTTTAACTGTGTTTAATTTGAAAACACCGAAGAAAGAAATATTGGCCCAAGAAAGTTTGATTTAAAGGCCTTCATGTTTCAGGCTAGAAGATATTAGATTGTTGTTTGTTTTTTAATTAACCCAAATAATCTTTGTACATTTCTTTGACTGCAAATATAATTCTGAATCTTATGGTGTTACTCCTGTTTTTTTAGTGTGTAATAGAGTCATATTAAGAAAAATAGTATCAGTGTGAGTCCTCAAAATATTCCTCAAAAACTGAGTTTTTATCATATAGTTATTATATTTCTGCAATTTCAAGATCAACTCTATAAGTTAACTGTATGACAAAATGCTAAAAGCAATAGACTTTGGTTTTATAGGTAATGGATAAAATTGAAGTTACTATTTCAAGAAATGCAATTATCTTATGTCAAACATGTTCAGAAGTCCATGAATGTAATGGAATTTCTTTTCATCTCTCATCCTACTACAGAATATTCCTCAAGTAAATGAACTCAGGCTCTTGTTTTTCATGAGTCCCAGTAGTACTGTCATTAAAGGGGCTGCTTTCAGTCAAAATGTCAATACCTGGCAACTGCATATGGTTAATTTGATGATACTACTCCCCAGCAATGTCAAGTCATAGGGACTGGTTTTTGAAATGACATTAAAATCAATCCATTTTATAAAATTTAATAAGAATTAGAGATATAAAATGATAATATTGAAATATAAATAACATCTATAATGAATGGATGCTTTGAAATAATTTACTCTTTAACACCAGGCATAATTTATCATTAAATTAAAAACGTGTTCCCTATTTTTAAAATTAAACATGTTTAACCTCTTCTCATGTATCATTTTGTATAATGAAAATAAGAAGTATAATTTATCCTGTTTTGAAGCCATGTGTTTCAAAATATCTTTAAGGAAATCAAATGTGGGATCAAATTTAAACTTCTGAGTACTTCCTAGATCAGATGACATGGAGAATCCAAGATAATGTATAATAACAATTCAGAGTGATCTTAGTACTAAATTTGTTACCAGAAGAATTATTGCAGATTTGTTCATGTTTGAATAATAGACAACATATACTTAAAATGGCTGAAATCTTAATGAATTAAGAGATGTCAGTAAGGACAATAGCTCTTTGCCCCACCAGAGAAATATCTTATTAGAATATTAAACAGCACCTTTTTTTTTTGTTTGTATTCTTTAAGGACATTGAAAATTTAGAGAAATCTATTATAAAGATGTTTGGAAATTATGAATGGAAATAAGTGGTTAGGCTCTCCTGCTCATCACAAATTGGCATCTAAATGAATATATATCCACACAAAATTTTAAAAATTCATCTAAATCCAGGAGATACAGTGTGATTCTCATTGTTCTAGAAAATCTCATTAAGACCAAAGGTCCTGTAATGATTGGTTTTTATTCCGTATTCAAATAGGTGCTTCTGGAGATGCACTCCTAACACTTACTCATTTGAGTAAACAAAAGGTAGCAGCACTCAATACTGAGATAGGAAAGTGGGTTCCTTTACATTAGACAAAGAAACATACATATATATGTATATCTATCAAGATATATATATATATATCAAGATATGTATGTATACATATATATATATATGTGTATATAGATATATATATATATAGATATATCAAGAAAAATTTTCAAAAAGAATATGAGATGCCCAAGTGGAAAGAATTATCAAAAAGACCTAAATAGCAAATTTATTACAACTGAGTAAATTGAGCCTTATTGTTTTCAGTCAAAGATAATACAAAGGAAATACAAATTTAGCGAATGGTGCCCTGTTTCACAAAACTTATGATGCTGAAGCAAGAGGTCATTGGTTTTAGAATTCATATTTGTATAACTTCATTAACTTTGGGAAATAAATATAGTTTTGCTCTCCATCTCTACACACACACACACACACACACACACACACACACACACACACACAACACATTCACACATAAATGCATCATCAGTAAGGGATAGCTAACCTCTTGTGATTTAAAAATTTTTTCTAACTAGGTTAGAATTTGTAGAAAAGGGCTAACAATATTGCTTTGTACTTAGTAGGCTTAATAAGATTTATTGAGTAATCAAAATATTAAATATTTTCAACAAATATTATAATAAATAATGAGTGAAATTGAATGAGTGCTTACTAAAAGTTGGGTGCTACATTGAGCAGTTTGTTCATTTATTTTGTTATAACTCCTTTAATCTATACAGTGTCTATAATAGGTATTATTAGCTCCATTATAGAGGTGAAAGGATTCACCCTCAGATAGGTCATGGAAATTCCCTGAAGTCACAGGACTCCTAAGTGGTAGAACAATTATTCAGATTCAGGTCCAATTCAAAGTGCAAATGTTTTTTCTCCAACAAATACCACAGAGTAGAGCAATTATGTTAACAATTACAATTAAGTTTAAAACACATATGTACATCTTTATTAGACCCATTTTCTTGCTTGTTTATCTTTCAATTTATCTAATAACTATTTATTGAGAGTTCTCCAGAAATTTTAGAGTATACAGGGGGAAGACATAAAAATGAGCAAAGAATTGTAATACAATATAATAAATACTATAATGCTACAGTAAAATATGGTGGAAGTTTGTAAACAGTGTTTAACTCAGTGGTAACAGTGGGAAGCATGTGTCTTGTTCTGTGACAAAAATGTGTCACAAAAGATCATATGACTCATTTTTGAGACAATAGTCATCTAGAAATGATTCTGTATATAAAGGTAAGAGGTCCAATATTGATACCCCTTAAAAGTCAATCTAAGGAGTTTGGATATTATCCTATTGTATAGGGGCCAGGAGGATATTGGCTTTGAAGTATTGTAGACAAGGTATATCAGAATCACCTTGTTACTTTTCAGATGAATTCCCAATATCACATAAAGAATGTCTTGGAAAAGGGAAATTAAGTGTGCTTTTTTCGCCATCATGCACATGAAAGTTAAGTTGAAGTAAGTATAAAAGAGAGAAGACACTGGAAAGGAGCAATACTTATGTGGTAGTATCAAAAGAAATCTGCTTAGGAGGGAAATGAAGAGTAAGGTTAAAGATAGAGCCTTAACATTCCATTTCAGCTCAATCCATATATTATACGTGTGGCAGTATATCTAGTTAATTAGGCTGTTAATTTGATAAGCATGGCTGACTGCAGTTTATTTAGGACAAACTAATAATGGTTTTGCTTATTAAGGGTGATTTAAATGTATGCAGAGAAAAAGGAGCCCTTCAAAGAGATAGGAGTTCATATCAATCAGGGTTCCTGGTGGCAAAACACCTGTAAATAAAACAAAACAAAAAAACCTTTAAGATGGAAAATAATTTGTTGGATAGGTAGCAGGTAGTTCATAGAATTTATAGTTGTACTGGACAACTGAACTCAGAAAATGGGTGGAGCCAAGTGTAGGTATTCTTCAGACATCCTTTGGCTCAGTACTGCCAACTCTGCCTTTCCCTCATCTGTGCCCTGCAGTAATTCAAGCATAAAGTAAACCAGAGTTTGAAGACTTCAGATAGAAAAAGCAATGTAAATTATCATATAGTATTGGTACATTGATTACATACTGAAATGATAATGTTTTGGATCTACTGGTTTAAATAATATATATTTTAAAATTAACCTTTCCTGTTTATTTTTATTGTTTCTAATGTGACTAGTAGAAATTTTGAAATTAGATATGCAACTTGCATTTGTGTCTTGTATTATATTTTTATTGGATAGCACCATTGTAGAAGGCAAGCTGGGGTCTTGGATGTGCGCGTGCACGTGTGTGTGTGTGTGTGTGTCTTTGTGTCTGTAGGAAAAAACAACAGAAATCAGGGGGAAAACTGACAGTAACAATGAGCTATAGCATTGGATTGCTGTCTTCTCTTCCCCCAAACCAACATCAGTTTTACCATCATCCAAAACCCTGATTCCACCCTGGGAAAATGAGAAGAGGTTAAAATAGTATAGTATAAAATAGTATAGTATCTTTCCTGGAGATAGCCCAGGAAAGTTATAGGAAAGAAGAGATGAGGGGAGTGAAATTCTGTTTGGCAGTGTTAAGAAGGAACACTAACCAATATTCAGCTTAGGAAAATTTTAATGTTTTCTGTGTCGATGAAAACATTAATCAGTCAATCTAAGAAAGAAATGGAAAATTTTATTTGAGCCAAATTGAGGATTATAACCAGGGAACAGCCTCTCAGAGAGCTATGAAAACTGTTCTGCCCATTAGAGGTCAAGGCACAGTTATATAGGTTTTTGAGACAGAGAGCTGTACATTAAATCAGGGGTCCCCAGCACCCGGGCCGTGGGCTGGTACCGGTCTGCGGCCTGTTAGGGGTCGGACCACACAGCAGGAAGTGAGCGGTGGGCGAGCGAGCAAAATTTCATGTGCCGTTCACCGTCGCTCCCCATCACTCGCAGTACCTCCTGCACCATCCACCCTGCCCCGTCCATGGAAAAATTGTCTTCCACGAAAGCGGTCCCTGGTGCCAGAAAGGTTGGGGACCGCTGCATTAAATGATGTAGATAGTTTGCACAATCCAGATCTGTAAGTACAAAGTGGTGGGTCATGTGACCCCTTACAAGATCAAGAAGGAACGTTATCTCTTAAGGAGTTGCCTTGTTGGTGCTGGAGAATGTTGCTCTTTATGGTGGAGCAGGTATTTCTGTCTATGAGGGAGGTTTGGTTGATGCGTAACACAGATGCACGATGCACAGTGCGGGGAGAGAGGAGGCCAAAGGGCAAAGAAAAATTTTTATAGTTAAATTTTTCTTGTCTTGCCATAAAATATGAATTTTATGAATTTCACAGCTGTCTAATTTCTGTACTTTCCTGACATAGTTCTTCATCAAATTAGACCTAAAAACCAAACAAATTGCCTATAAAACAATGCTAATAATGTGAGAAAAAGGTAAAGCCGGGAGTCTTTTAAGTTCATGCAGTTTAGTAAAAAGAACATGGGCTTCTTTTTACTGTCACACTGCACTCATGTGTATGTGTGAAAAGAAATTGAAGACAGTGCATGTGAAAAAGAGAAAATCCTAATCCTGTCACTTCTCATCAGCCTTGTAAAACACTAATACACTTAGTAAAAGAAAGTGTTTTAACTGTTGCGTGCAAGAAAATCTGATGGTTTTATCGAGAGCAGTCAGAACATGAGTAAATGCTGATCTGCTGTTTTACACAATAGAATCCAGTTCTTCTGTTATGCCCATTAAACTAAGAATTGCTGAAGAAAGCAAACTTCTTACAAGGGACAGAGCCTATTTGAGCTTATAGTTTTGCCTTAGGCCGAAAAGGGAAGGCAAGCCCTTTCTAAACTTTCTAACCATATGTGGTAGTCATCTTGCTAAAAGGGAAAATCTTCTCAAGCAATTCCCTATAAAGAAATGTCATTATCTCCAGTAGCTCTTTTGATTATTCTGCATACCAATCCATCAGCCAATTTTCTAGGAGCAGTTTCGGAGATGACTGTAAATGCTAGTAGCAATTATAAAGGAAATTGATCCTGTAAAAGCAACAGTTTGGTATTCATTCCAACAAATGGCCACTTCAACAAATAATACCAGAGGCTTTCCACACGTAAAAGCTACAACAGACATAAAGCAAAATGATTGCCTTGACCAGGTGATTGAACCCTCATAGGCATAAAATACAGGACTGATATTTTAAAGAAATATAATGAAAATCATTTAATAGACATAGATACTGCTCAGTTTTGAAAGATTAATAAGAAAAGAAAGCTCTCTGCTCTCCAAAATATTTTCACTGTAAATTTCAAAGAGGATGAATACTAGATTTAATTTTTGCTTTTAGTGTCATGGCTGCCTGATTTATATTTGTAATCACACATAAATGAAGGAAAAGCTAATTTTAGGTTTCTAAGTAATACAATTTAAGTAGCAAGACTGTAGATAACACACAAAAGTGTAATTCCCTATGGTGTAAGTATTTGTTGAATAAAAGCATCATCAGAGACAGCCAGCTGAATTATGGAGCAAGCTTTATTATTCCCCATGACATCTGGCTTTACAAGAGTCCTTTTTTCTTCTTTTACTTTTTTCATTTTTACTTCTTAATATTTTCTAGTTTTATTGAGATATAATTGACATATAACACTGTATTATCTTACATTATCTTACGATGTTACTCTGAGGCAGTGAATGTGATAGATGTGAATGCCCAGCGTCTCCAAACATCAAGCTTATAAATCCCAACAGTTACTTCAATAGTCTGAGACAAGTTGCCCTCGAATAGCTAAGGATTTTAACAGATTCAATGGCAAGTTTTTCTGAATTTCATAGTAGCTTTTTTTAAAATTTGTGTTCATATGACTAGTTCAACCAAGCCCAATGCCTATGAGTTTAATTAAATTCCCATAGGAATCTGGGCTACCGATATTAAGCCATTTTCTACAGAAAGTACACTTGTAAAAGCAAGCCCACTAGGCCAGAGAAAATAGTGGGACTTTGCAGAGACAAATAATAATGATTAATAAATACTAAATTCCTGCAGATGCCTACCACATGTTTTGTATTCTGCTAAATCCTTTGATATAACTTATCTCATCTTTAGAGGAAAGAGCGAGCTCTCACATTTCACATGTTTACAGATGATCAAACTGAAGTTCAAATTGAAAGCATCTATCTGGCTTAGTATGGATGCTCTTTTCATTTTATAAGTATACATTTCATTATGGGCACTCAATACAAAACTGATGAGAGGGAAATAAATATGTGAAAGAATGGGTGTAGAAATTTACTAGGGTATACCTTATTCAATTTTTACATGTTTCTGGAAGTTTAAAAACTACATGTTAAGACTGCTGTTGAAATAATTTGTATCAAATAACATATACTATCAATTTTATATATTATATAACATTCATTTCAGTAGTTTTAACTAAACCAACTATAACAACATTTTTAGAAAATGTTTATTCCAATGTTTTAAGAAAAAAATATTAACCTCAAATAAATTAAATATAGTGGCTTAAACATTCCCTGTGTATGCCAAGAAATAACAAAATGTAAATAGAAAAATAAAAGTTTTTTTCCTAAATTCATGCCTTAACTTATCATGAATCATGGTAAACACTTTTTTTTTTTAACATTACAAGGTTCTTTTCTAACATAAACTAAAAACATTATGAACATAGCCCCAAATATTTCAGGTTCCATTCAAATTTTACTAATTATCTATTATGTATGAGTTTTAAAGTATATTTTATTGGAAATAGTTGCATTTTAAGTTATAGTTACAGCAACAAAGTTAAAGTATGTAAGATATGTACTTATGGACACGTGTATAGATACTCTGGTATAAGTGAGAAAATACCACTCTTTTTTTAATATACTCTAAAATCTTCACTTATATTTGAGGATAAATCTAATGCATTAGATTTTACATTACAATAAATGTAATTTATTGTAATGGATTTTTAAAAATCTTTCTTATAAATTTTGTCAATTTTAATCATGAGCTGACCTTCTAATATTGAAGTTGGTTTGAACACTGATTTTTAATTACTTATGAAGAAAAAAACACTTGAAAATTGAAATACTCTATACATAACTGTGATCTTGTGGAATGGGAATTATAAATTGATATAATCCTATTATATCATCTTAAATGTTACTTCAGTCATTTGGGTTTGAGAATATAATTTCACTTGTGGTATGTCCAAATTTATGCAACATGAACTATCTTTTTACTAACAAAATGCCCAGTGCTCTTCAGGACAATTAGTACAAAATTGAGTGGCTAAATTAATAAATGTTATAATCTAATATTATGGACTGTAAGTTTTCTTATTTCAAAGAGTCTTAACAAACTCCTGATCTTTATTGTGTGGTTAAGTTTTATGAGCACTTCCTGGCGCAGTTATATGTATGAGTCAGGATATCAGTAGACGTATTCATAGGAGGTTAATAATTTACACTAATAAGTTTATCAATTAAAGTATTATGTATGCTAATATTGTCACTTTTTGTTAAAGGAAGTTTCATCGTCTTTATTAATAAACATTATAATACAGTTCAAGTATTGACAGACATTTGAATTAATAATTTAAAAAATTAATTGTTATCTTATAATTTACGGTCTTAAGGTTAATATAAAACAGTATCCAAAAGAATAAACAGAATTTGTTCTTCCCTCACTTCAATGTTTACCACTATTTGGTTTTATGCTACAATGTTTATATACCTAAGATGTCTAACTTTTATAAGTCCCCTAATCAGCTCATTGTTGAGGAAAAATTTAAAATTTTTTTCCGGTTTTCTTCATATACTCCAAATATCAGTTTTAATCACTGAAGAAGGAGATTTGTTGCAATGGGTTGAACCATTGTTTGGATCAGGTTTTAGAACCCTATACCTTCATCATGAATAGAGATTTTCCTGACTTACTGAAGCACATCAATAGCATATTTAAAACATAAATCTGCCTCTTTATTCATCTGCCCACATTTGAACTCTACACTGTAAATGATAAAAAATAATAATAAAAAATAAGTAATATAGAGACAATTATTTGGTAATTTTGTTATAAAGATTTGCCTTCAAAAACAATGTGAAATAATAGAGGAAAAAAATATAAGATTAAAAAAACAAGACACAGATTTCCCAAAGACCTGAGAGAACAGATGTACAATCAGCATCTCTCTGTGAGTATCAGTACTCAAGAGGTATAGGCAGTAGGTTTTTCCACCCCCTCTTGCTCTTGTGAGAACCAGTCTCTAAATAAATTCTACAGAGATTTGTCAAGTTAGTAACCCACGCAAAGCGCTTTTGGGGAAAATAGGAGAGCTGAACAATAATGGAGGAAGTACTAATACCTAGGTAGCAACTATGATCTCTGCTTAAAAGAATAAATGCATTCAATTAAAGAATTGTGCCTATTTGACCGATGACCTCTTTATGAGTACATATGGATGGGCATAACGCTGTTTTAGAGACCTGTTGCCAAAATAATGCATAATATTTAGTAGAGAGTTTGTGTTGCTCATTATTCAGTGGGTAGGTCATGGCTCTGTTGGGTTCAGTTTAAAGAGTAGCTTATTTGTTAATTTGACGGAGGCTTCTCATTTGATTCCTGTCTGCTTCGTCTGCTCATTCTCTTGGAGCAGTGGCTATCTGGAGCATACTCTTCTCAAAGTGAAGGGCGAAAAGGCGAGAGTGAAAGCCAAACCGTATGACCCCACTTAACATCTCTGTGCTGGTCATGTCTGCTAACATCCCATTGGCTAAAGCAAGTCACGGGGCCACATCCAAACTCAGTGGAACAGCTGGGTTACTCCTCCTGTAGAGAGGCAGCCGCAGCAAAGGTGAGCAACAAACGATGGATTGTAAGCAAGCAACACAGCTCTGCGCTCTTGGTCGCAATGACCGATTTCCCTTCTATTTAAAAAAATATATTTACTTCTTTTCCATATTACCAGAAAAACCTTATCCTGTTATGGCAATACTCACTTATGGAACTGTTGTAAGGATGAGTAAGAAAAAATATAAAGCAACTAACACACATCTTCAAACGTAGAAGTTGCATTCTGTAGTTATTGGTATTAGTCATAATAATGATAGACATAATATTTAATTTAATTTTAATGTTAATACAATTAAATACCTTTCTATGTTTTTATCTGAAACATTATCACCATGCTCTATATTAGAGAATATTTTATTTAAATCTTTCAATATTCCAATAATAAGCTTATTTGTTAATTACAAGGACAGAACTCCTGAATGAGAGAAAAAAGAGATTGAATCAAATGAGTTAGACAGATGTCTTAAGACTTAACTTGCAAATGGAATTGATTCCCAAGGAATGCAAAATCCCTGCAAACACAGTAAGTGGAATTTTACGGTAAAATGAATTTTACCCATGTAATACACTCCAAGGAGATAAGACACACACAAAAATATTTATAGCAAATAAAGATTTACATGTATGTAAGTTCAAAGGTAATCTACTTTGGAAATTAACAAGCAGACTAGAACTATTGAGAATGAATAAGGAATACATGAAACACAATTAACCACAAACAAACAAAAAATGTTACCATATTGCCCGGTTTAAATAGTGATTTAATGTTCACATCATATGCAATAATTGAAAATGCTATTTGATCCTTCGGTTGTGCCATGAACAGCTAACTTCCAAGTGATGAAAATGGTTTCTGTTTTTCCCCTTTTGCTTTGCTTTTCTTCTTTCCAGCTGCCAGATGGATGTGTGCATCGGTCTCCACCACATCATCAACATCTCTGCTTAAATTCTAGCGAGCTGTGAGTGCTCCATTACCCATTGCATTCTGCCCCATTTAATCCAGGCGCATTTGCCACTTTGATGCCTTCACAGTACAAACAAGGTGCACTAATCCTAGCTTCCCTCTTCTATCCTTTGAGAACCTCTCATCATTGCGGAGGTTTCAAATCTGGTGCATGACGTTACCACTTCATTTTGTTCCCTTTGATCCAATCAGTCTGTGACACTTTGATCCAATCAGTCTGACACTTTGATCCATGCATTGCACTCACTGGATTCATCAAAGCGTTCACAGTTTTGTTTTTGACAGGCAGTGACAAAGATTCCAGCAAGATTAGAGATTTTTCCTCCTCCCGTTTCTGTTGAATTTTCAGTATTAATTATTTTTTATTTAATTCTAGTTCTAGAATATGTTCATTGGTTTTATTGGTGTTGTATTTTCTTAAATGTATGTTTATTTTTAAGTAAGGCTTCCCAAAAGCAATTAAATATATCTGGATAAGAGTTGTGTGTCTCATAATTGTTTAATGCACCATGGGTGTTTAATCAGTGATTTTAAAATGCCAGTAGCTTAACCAAAACAATTAGTGGTGTGTAAAGCAACTGTACTGATGAACTAGAATATTCTTAGAGCTCCATCTTAGGAAAATATGCTTCATCTAATGACCTTTATCAGAAAATACTTTTTCTCTACTGGATAGAATTTAAAAGACTGACACATGTTTTAAATATACTGCCTGTCCAAGTTAGAATGGTAAACTTCCTTATGATTAGATTAGAAGTTTGGCTTGCTCCGGTTTTCTTGCTTACACTTATTTCTTTCAGACCTGGAAATCTTGATGTATATATTTTCCTGCATTGCTTTTTCATGAGCTGTATCAAAGTATATTAATTCAGTGATCTATTCAACTTTTAAAACTATGGAAATATAAGCCCTAGGAGACATGTGAGATCACCAGGGATTCTATTTTTCTTAAATTCCCTAATCCCTAAATACTAGTAACACAAATTCCCCAATTCTGAAGGAATTATGAAGGGAAATTTTTATTCCAACGGATATGTTTTTAGGACTTCAAGATGAACAGTAAATGATAAAAGTTGGTCCCTTGAAGGAGAGCTATATTGAGCTGTCCATCAGAGAAAGAGGATAATCATCAGTGAATCTGCCACTGATAAGATTATTATTTTCTGTATTTGTTAAAAATGAACTGTTACGTTACTGTTTTTACTGTCTCAGACTCTGAGGATGTGATAAACAAAATGATTAGAAGCTAAACTATTACCAAGAAGCATCACCGTGTATACACTGATGATCTCTTGGGATTTTTGGACACTAAACAGTAGTCGCTAAACTAGTAAGAACTTAGGTTAAGTTTCCATTATACTTCACTAAGTGAAATATACAGAGCAAAATATACTAACTTAGTTATAGCTCTGTGCCTCTTGGTGGTTAGGCACAGGATCTCACAGGTGGGAACTGACTCACAGGTACTAACTGACCTTGTGGGAACTTCATGCTTCATGATAGACAACAGACAAGGTCTACTAGTGATAAACCATCCATAATTTACCAATAAGATCTCTTCTCACCAAACCAAAATATATCAGAGAAGATACTATTTGTCCCTGTCTTTAGTAACTCAGGTCCTTAGATGAGGAACAGGGAGAAGTATATGTATTAATGAAGTAGAGAACATCTGGAATATCCAGGATAATCATGAAGTAGTGACTTCAGCAAAATCGACAAGTGCGCCTCGGACATGTTGCCACGCTTATCCAATAGGAAGGGGAAGATGAGCTAGGAGAAAAGTGTCTACTGATCTCCTCTCCCTGTGTGAGAGGCAGAGCCTAAGTTTCTTGACAAAGGCAGTCTTAAAAATGAAGTCACATGCATGTTTTGAACTTTTAGCAGCGGTCCCCAACCTTTTTGGCACCAGGGACTGGTTTCGTGGAAGACAGTTTTTCCACGGATGGAGAGTGTGGGTGAGGAGGATGGTTCAGGAGGTACTGCGAGCGATGGGGAGCCATGGGGAGCGATGGGGAGCCATGAGGAGCGATGGGGAGCCATGGGGAGCGATGGGGAGTGATGGGGAGCAGAAAATGAAGCTTTGCTCGCCCGCCACTCACCTCCTGCTGTGCGGCCGATTTCCTAACAGGCCACAGACGATACCAGTCTGCGGCCTGGAGGTTGGGGACCCCTGTTTTATTGTATTGTATTGTTTTTTTTTTTTTTTTAATTTATTTTTTAACCTCACGCCAATCAGAATGGCCATCATCAAAAAATCTACAAACAAATGCTGGAGAGGGTGTGGAGAAAAGGGAACCCTCTTGCACTGTTGGTGGGAATGTAAATTGATACAGCCACTATGGAGAACAGTATGGAGGTTCCTCAAATAACTAAAAATAGAACTACCATATGACCCAGCAATCCCACTACTGGGCATATAGCCTGAGAAAACCATAATTCAAAAAGAGTCATGTACCACAATGTTCGTTGCATCTCTATTTACAATAGCTGGGACCCCAGTTTTAGAGTATTGGCCACTAAGAATAAATAAAAGACTAAATTTCTCAGGGATGATATTTCTCCCTACTATAATTGTATTTTGGCATTTCTTCCTTCCTATAACTCTGGTAGGACTGGTAGTTAAGTGGTTACAACTCTATACAGAGTTACTTGACCCAAGTCAGCCCTTGGGTACAGTGATTGGGTTGTTGGGCACATTCCCAGGCAGACTCAGATTTCCATTTGGGAGAATGAAATGAATGGCAAGAGGGCCTCTACTTTTCTTTGATTAGGAGATGTAAAAACTATGCAACCCCTGTGTGTGTGTGTGTGTGTGTGTGTGTGTGTGTGTGTTGGGCGGGGGCATCTACAGGGAACCTGCTGGAGAATCAAACTTACATATTACAAAACAGAGCTAAAAGATGGCAGAATGTGAGAGCAATAGGTGGCTAATGGGTGACATCAACTAAGCTGGGCCCTGCTGTATCTCAAACCAGCCTAAACCCTTATGTTTTGATTATATAAGCCCATTCTCTTACTGTTTGCCTTTAAGATCATTTGTTTTGAGTTTGATTCACCTGCAACTGAAAACTTTCGTTTAGTAAGTTCTAAATTTAGTGGGATCTTTGTTTGAGCTCATTTGCAATATTTTAGTTTTGTGCAATACTTTCAATATGATACAATATTCTTAAGAGAAGAAGAGATTGTCAGGTTGTTTTTCAAAGTGGTAGGACAAACAGGGGACATATAACAAACAAGCAAAGTAGAAGTGTTAGAATTGGAGCCACAGTAAAATTGAATTAATATACTGTTTAATAATGTCCTTAAAAGTAAAGGTCATTTTTTCTTCCATATATCTAGAGAATCAAAGATTAAAAATAAAATTCACTTCTGTATAATAGACTGAAAGTTGCTAGTTATGAAGTTCTAAAGATAAATTAACTTTTAGCCTTGCCATCTGCTTCTTAGAAAACTATACTTTAATCATCTCAAGGTGTTATTTTCTTCTTATTTTTTATAACAATTAATATAAGCTACTTTGATTCAAAAGAAACATTTATTTTTCAAATCTGGAAATTATCAAAAGGATGCAAATAGGATAATGAAAAGCACACAAATACCACCACCTAGAAACTGTGTGATCTAAATGGCTTAAGTTTTCATTCTTTGAACACATGAATACAATTCTGCTCTTTGTACAGATTACAGTTATTTTCTGTATAGAAAATGTTACCTGTCTGTAATAGGTAATAGAGTAATATGTAGAAAACATCACATCAAATAATTAGATAGTATTTAAACATACAATCTTTCAACATGACAATTGAAAATAGTGTCTCCTTGCTATTGTAATTTGCATTTCTTTAATTAGTAGTGAATTTAACAATTCCTCATATGTTGTTGGTCTTTTCTGGTTATTTTTAACAGTTTATTTTTTTTTCAATTGTTCTGTCAGTGGTTTTCTTAATTTCTTAAGTGAATATTTTAAATGGGAGATATTAAACTATCTATACTCATTGATATAACTCATATATGAGTCTTTTTTTTTTAACATCTTTATTGGAGTATAATTGCTTTAAAATGGTGTGTTAGTTTCTGCTTCATATATGAGTCTTGTGAAACATATTTAAAATTTTCTTTTTACACATTTTCTCTTTTTACTCCTTTGGTGTAAGGATCATAATATGCTTTGCTCTTTTCTTTTCCAGTGTTTTGAAAATTATTTAACCTATTTAAATTTTTATCAGTGATTAAAAATTTGAAAATTTTCCTTTAACTGTGCTTTGTAATTTTCAAATTAAGATAAAATATGTATCATTTAATGGGTGCCAATATTACATGAATATGTTAGTAATACTTTATCATTGGTAATATTTTCTGCTCCTGTTTAGTATGTCTCTATCGTTATTACTACAATGTGGATTTTTCATTCACATTAATTCAGTTAGTGGTATTTATTGACATTTACATTCAGATTTTTAACCAGATGAAAAATATTTTTCTAGATTTAGTTTTCTTTTTAATTGCTTTTATACAGTGATTTCTTTTGCATTCTTAAGGTACTAATTTTGATTTTTCCCTCAAGTGGTTTGAAAAATATTCAGTTAACAAAATTTTTTAGAAGTCACTTGAATTGTGTTTTCTTGAAATCTTGACTATCTAAGAAGACTTTATTTTAAATGACAAGTGTTTGTGAATGACAACTTGACAAGTCAGAGTATTCTTAAGTCACAAAATTTTCCCCAAACATACTTTGTAGATATTGCTTCACATTTCTCATTTATTTGTGAAGACACTTGTGAGGCCATTTTGATATTCTTATTAAAATGTGGTTTGTTTCTCCCCTTATTTTATTTTTATTTCTTATAAATGAAAATATTTGATGGGATATGTCTGAGTTTCATTATCTTTCTCAGTTTTCCTCCCCATAGATAATTCTGAATTTTTCCATTTGCATCCAGAATCTCCTTTTCAATTCAGATATACTGTTTTCCATCAATATCCAATGCCAGAACACAGTCTAACACAGAGAAAATAACACAACATTCCTGGCTTTTGGTAAGTGCTCAATATATATGCACCAAATAAGTAAAAAAAAAAAAAGTGAGGGATATTTATAAGTAAAGAACTGGAAGTGAGGGGATGAAAAAAGATAAGATCATATTTGCAGTGAATCTTTAAATCAAATTGGTCACGATTCCATTAATTTAAGAATCATGGAAAAAGACAGTAGTTTAGAAAAGAAAAATTCACCATCTATTAATTATGAAATGACTGTTAGAAATTACTATTAAAAGTGGAGTCATGAACATAAACCTGCTCTCAGGATTCAGATAGGAAAAGTGGTGTCGGCTGTCATAGAGGACAAGAATTGTCAATCTGTACTCTGCCAATTTGAAAACAAAAGTAAACTAACAAATAACAACAACGAAGTCTGGATGCTTTCTTTAGAGACACGGGATTTATACAAATTATAATAGCTAACGTTTACTGGCATACTTTCTTTGTGCTAGGCGTTTCACTAAATGTTTTCCATATATTAACTCATGTTATATTGCATCTTTATCATCATAACCTTTTCCTATACGATCTGTTTACAATATCATCTCATTCTTTCATCTTTTCTCACTCTATTTCCTTTTCCTTTGTTTTACTGTTTGATAAACGCTCTGTCTTCTTACCTTTTGAAGCTTCTAGTTTTCTGAAGATTTTATGGCTGATATAGTGGATACATTTCAAAGTTACGTTCTTCCTTCTTCTACTGAAACATGAAAATGAGGTTTCCCCACTCTTCAAATTATTTCAAAAGACTTATTTGAGGACTTTAGAATAGTGTGAGATCTGGAGGCTGAATTGCAGGCTTAGAATCCTGTCTCTTATTTTGTACCTGTGTGGACTTTGACAATTTACGTGACTTCTCTGTGCTTTAACTTTTGCATTTATCAATCAGTACCTTCTTCATGATATCATGAAGAAGAATACAGTAGAGATACACTATGACAATTCTACTCCCCATTACTTCCATGCCAGTTATTTTGAACCGTCTTGTCTCTGAATGCATATTGAAAATCAATAGATTGGTGACAGGAACAAGCAGATGTTGTTGCCTCAACATTGATCCTTATGAGGTGTTCAGAAAAATGCCCAGTCCAGAGCCAAGTTGTTATTTTATAAAGTTAGACTTGACAGTTTTACATGGTGAAGCATTTAAAATTTTTCTTGATTCTGATACTTTTGCCTCATTGTTATAGACATTTCCTATCAAACTATAGTATTAGATTATCCCTGTAACATTGGGCTCATGGTAATAAGTATGTCTGCCACTTCCTCATATTTTTATGTAAATAAATAGCTAAGAATTTGGGATAGACTCAATATTAAACACCAGACATCAACCTTACATTTTTTTTCATATATTTAAGGAAAACATTATAGACTTCTTTAGCAGTTTGTCAATAAAATAATTTTTTCCAATTATGTACATTTCATTTTCTGATCTTTTAGCAAAGACCTGCCAATCTCATCCCCACAATGGTTTGGTGCATTTTCAGGTACCATTTATAATTCGAACCTTTTTGTAATTGTTTTGAGGAACACGGAAACATTAGAACTTGTTTGCACTCTTGATTACATATATATACACACACACATACACACACACACACATATATATCAACTGGCTGCTTTGTTGTTGTTTTCACCATGAAAATGAAGAATAGTAAGAAAAAGAGGACACGTTTATGGAGTTAAAATCGTGAATCCTTTTTAACACGATGCTCCAACCAATTGAACACAGTCAGATCGAAACATTTGGAATTAGCCATAGTGTGTAAAGATTTGGATAAGGCACTTACAAATAATAAATAGTTTGTTAGGTTCTCAGAAGAGATGCAGCCACTTCTCATCTTAATCTTGATGTGGATGTACATTTATCTTTTTTTTTAGTTTGTTTTTATTTTAAAACCTGTAAAAGCATTATAATGTAATTAAATACCTCAAATAATTTGAAAAAACAATAAGTGATTACCTATTACTCTATGTATCACTCAGAAGCATATTTGCATAACCACTTTTCTTAATTTACCTATGATCTTGCATTGAACTTAGAAACGTGAATAAATGCCACCCACATGAAGAACTATTTTAAAGAAAATAGTTGATGTATATATTTGAAAGTCTGTCTAAATGTTTATAACTAACTTCAAAATACTATTTTTCAGCTGAAAAGTGAGAGAAATACTTGTAGACATTGCTATGAATGAATTGACATGGAATAAACTGATTTAAATGAATTCATTTAAAATTCCTTGTGTGTTTGTTTTTACACAGACTCTTTTCCTAATAATTTGGGCAAAAATATTTTAGACAAATAAGTTGGCTTTTAAATGTTACTAAATAATTACAATTATTGCTTCCATAATTCCTGAGTTAGCATTCTGATTACACTAGAGCAGTTTCTAGATCTCAACTTTATGCACACACACAGTTAGTTGGTAGCAGAACATTTTGGCATGGCTTTCAGAGGGGTAAGTTGAAAACCCAAAGAAACTGCATTTTTCTTCTCTTTCTGATTCTGTATTTCTTGCATTTGTGATATTAACATGATGTGAATACCTGTGTTTTCCTTTTCAACGAAGCATAAATCTAGATCCCTCTGGATCCTGTAAAGAATAGAGAATGATCTTCTTTGAAGTAATGAGTTCACAAAAAAATTCAAAAATAGTTTAAAATATACTATGTGACATACCTCATAAGGTGAAGAATGCCTTCAATAAAACCTCAGTTTGGCGTTTCTTTTTCTTCAGAGATGGTGAAGATGTTACTCATTTCAAAAGTAACGATTTGAAAGTAGATGTTTTTGCTAGAAAATACTTTCTTGGAGCCTGACAACAGATGATTTTGAATAAAAATGAGGTAAATACTTTCAAGACTTCATAAAGTTAAAAACTCATTTAAAAGTTTGTAAAAGTTTTTATTGTGAAATGTATATACTAAAATATATGCATATAGTTTAAAGAATAATAATAACATATATACCCTTCTATACATTATTAGACTAAGAGACAAAATATTATCAGTATTTTAAGAGCTTCAAGTGTGCCCCTCAACGCAGACCTTTTTCTTAACCCCTGAAATTTGTGTTCTCTTGTTTTTACTAATAAGTCTTAACTATTTGTGTCTACAGGTATACATTACTTAGTTTTTCCTGTTTTTGGACTTTACTGGAGGAATTCATCTGTGATTCAATTACATGATTAGGATATTCATCCAAGTGGATGTATCTCACAGAATTCCTTTTGATTAGAGTGGAATATTCCATTGTGTGCATATAATGATTTTAGCCACACTAGTGTTAGGAATCATATAGGCTGATTCCTATACTTTGGTATGAAGAAGAATGCTCTGAGGAATATTCTAGTGTTTGTTTCCTAGTGCTCTGGAATGCAATTGCTGTCTTGATTTGTCAACTTTAGTAGTAATGTAATTTATTTTCGAAATTAGGTTTGCTAGTTTATACTATCACAGTTTGGCATTCGTATTACTTCGCATCGTCTACAACCCAAAGTATTGTCTGACTTTTAATTTTTGTAAATCTGGTTGGTGTGAAATGACATACTATTGTGAGTTTAATTTACATTTTCCTGAAAAACAGTGAGGTAAGTGGTATTGCACATTATGTGCCGTTTGCATGTCTTCCTTTACAAAGTGCCTATTTATATATTTTTGCCAATTTTCCTTTTTATTATTGAATGGAATCTGTATAGGATCCATACATACTTTTTGCTAATTATGTGTTTGGCATATTTCTCTAGTCTGTGACTTCAAGCATTTCACTCACTTTTTGGTAATTTTTATAAACGAATATTTTTAAATTCAAAGTAGTTGAATAAACCGATCTTCTCTTTTGCAGTTAGAAAATAATCACACTTTTATTTCTTCTTTTCAATCATTGACTAATTTTTATTACTTTTAATTTCTTTTACTTTGCCGGCTAAACCCTCAAGTAAAATGTTGACTAGCTAATTGACATATATGTTTTGTTTCTGATCTTAAATACTTTAACATTCTTAAAATAAATACTTTTACTATTCAATATAATGCTTGCTGTAAGATTTTTGTAAATTCCTCTGTTAATTTAATAGTGTTTATTAGTAGTTTATCATGTTATCTACAGCAGCTGTTGAATTTTATTAGATACTTCTGAATATGTCATAGTGATCATTTTTTCATTTTGAATCGATTTTTATGGTAAATCATGTTGTTCAGTTCTCTAATGTAAAACACATTACTGTGATTATGCTGCAGTATTTTTCTGCACAATTTCTCTTATTCACTATTATATTTAGCACTGTTGCATCTATGTGCTGTTATATTTAGCACATTTGAGATTTCCTGCAATTTTCTTTCTTGTACTGTTATGTTTTGTTTTTTTTTAAGTAAGTTTATTTATTTATTTTTGGCTGCGTTGGGTCTTCGTTGCTGCGCACGGGCTCTCTCCAGTTGCGGCGAGCGGGGGCTACTCTTTGTTGTGGTGCGCGGGCTTCTCACTGCAGTGTCTTCTCTTGTTGTGGAGCACAGGCTCTGGGCGCGCAGGCTTAAGTAACTGTGGTATGGGGGCTTCAGTAGTTGTGGCTTGCGGGCTCTAGAGCACAGGCTCAGTAGTTGTGGTGCACAGGCTTAGTTGCTTCGCAGCATGTGGGATCTTCCTGGACCAGGGATCAAACCCATGTCCCCTGCATTGGCAGGTGGATTCTTAACCACTGTGCCACCAGGGAAGTCCTATGTTTGTATTTTTTTACCTGTTACTGTGTAATGAATTACCACCAAATTTAGTTACCTAAAACAAACAGTATTATCTTGCAGTTTCTGAGACTTAGAAAACTGGGTGCAGTTTAGTTGGGTGACTCTTGCACAAGGTTTTATCTGAGACTTGATGGGGAGATAATCCTCTAACCTCATTCGTGTGGGTTTGGCAAGATTCAATTTCTCAGTGTCTGTTGGACTGAGGTCCTCAATCTTTCATTGACTGTTGATTAACTCCTCCAATTCCTTGCCAAATTAGCCTTTCTGTATAGCACATCTCACAACATGGCAGCTGGCTTTCCCACAGAGCCAGCAAACAGGAGAGCAAGAGAGGGAGAACGAGACGGGAAACTTTTGTATAACCTAATCTCAGAAACAATCTCTCCCATTGTCACTAAACTCTGTCCTTTAATTGTCCATTAAAGCATGTCCTTTAATCATTGTAACTTGGGGGTGATGTGGATCGTGGAGAGTCCGTGGTATGTCCAATGACTGAACCCATTGATCTGTAGCTTGGGCTGCAAATCTGGGCCTGCTTTTGGATGCAATATACATAGGAAACCCCAACAGGAAACAAATGAAGTCTTGTAGGGCTTGGACCATGTGGCCATTTGGTCCTCAGCTGCAGTCAGGACCAAGTGAGGCCTTTTGGATGGGGCAGGAGGCTCAATGAGATCTACCTGCCAAGAATATCCTGGTCCCTGGTCTCATGGCATCTATCCCTGGGCAGTGTATTTAGCCTGGCCAGGGTCCGGCAGCCAGGATAGCTATTCCATGCCGTTTCTGATGGCAGTGGCAGTACACGTGTGCAAGCCCAGTCTAAAATGGTATCTGAATTTCCATGGGCTGTCTTCTCATGAATCCAGCTGTTTGCATATCTGATTGTTCTGGGGTGGAGAAAAACACTTCAGTCCCTGCATTTATTTGGCGAGCATGATCTGCTCACTGCTTATGTTTTTCCTTGTCAGCTTGGGGGCCTCTCTGGTGAGCATTTGTATAGGGAACAAAAACCTTACAAGGAGCAGAACTGATTTGTACTCAAATACCTCATCTCCACAGGGGGGACTTCTTTTATATGTCAGTCGGATGCTTGCCAGTGGCTCCAATAAAATGCAGCCTATCGACTATAGTGAGTGAGTCAGGTAGGTTCGCAGTCTTCCACACGCCCCTTTACAATGGTCCTAACTGTAGCGCTTACATTAGGGCTGGGACAAAGAGTTAGCAGGAGTGTACATAGACAATACATCGATACCAATAATGTATTTAGCTATAGAGACCTTGACAATTATTTGTAGCAGCCAGAAGAGCCCACCCATAGTCAGTCTTGGTAAAGGTCCCAGTGGTGGTGGCCTCAGACCCAGAAAGCATTATCTGTTTTTCCCTCATTTTGGTGCCAGGGAAAGCAGTCACCTGTGGCCTGGTATCTAAGAGGCCCAAGAAGTGCAATTTTCTTTTCATTAATTTTCCATTGAACTCTAACCTTGGCAAAGGGCCTTTGGTTCCCTCTGACAAGGGAACAAAACCCATGTCAGTTTTAAGGTCATCTGACAGGATTTGGCTACAAGTTTTTTGGGGCAGGAGAATGGAAGGGAGAGTGAAGTAGAACAGCCCTCTTGGGTGCACAGCTGTTTCTTAGCTGGGACTCCCAATGAACAGTGTAGGGTAGGCTGGTTAGAGCAGAGACAGGCTTCCAGAGAGATCTAACTAAAGCTCTAAGGTCTCTTCAGGATGTTAAGCAAAGTAAACCAAAAGGCTGTACACTCTTTTTTTGTTTTTCTCCTGATGTTTCAACATCTTGCTAAACTGCAAGGTATTTATCAGCTTCAACGACAGCTACTGCTTAGAGTTACTCAGCTTGTTAAGAGCCCCTCTGACTGTCTCTGACCACATTGGTGGAGGGGTCTAAACAGTGGTTAGGAAACTGCTTCACTTGTTTTTGCTGAACCCCTATGTAGGATCTCTAATTGGACCTAACTGGACAAGCTCAGCTGGAGAGTCAGGGGCTAATGAGAAAGACCAATGGTCCCCCTCAGAACTGAAAAGCTTATAAAAACAATCCTCTAGCATCCTCCAAGAATGCCCCCATGACTTCTGCTAGCAATCCGCAAGACCCATTGGTATGGCTGGTGGAGTGTCCTGTAGTCTCTGCTAGCACTTCCCAAGGCCTATTAAGTGCCCCCTGGAACTCTCAGATTCTTGCAGATGATTTGCTAGCAGCCTTCTAGGATGCTCCATGGACTTTGCTAACAACTCCCAAAGGTGATATCCCAAAGGGATATTCAGGCTTTAGCTCTTTCCGAATGGCATTGTGTTTAATCAGCTTCCCTGCTCACAGCACCAATTTGTCAGAAACCCAGCTGAGTTGGAGAGAGTGCGCTGAGCTGCCAGATGTTGGAGCAGTCAATTAAAGCAACAGGCAAAAATGGAAGAAACAGGAGAGTTCTGTTAAGAAGCTTGAAAGTTACCACTTCCACCTAAGGACAAGTAAAGATCGTTAACAAACTGAAAAAGCAACAACTCTTAGATACATAGGAGAAATGAGGTCACAGGCAAACAGTTACTCACAAAATTCGAGGCATCAACAGGAGAGTACAGAGAATCACAATTTACCTGAGCAGAAATCCAAGAACTAAAACCTCTGAGGGAACCAGTAACAAAGTAAGAATACCTGAACTGTAATTGATGAATTTCTGGAGGCTCAATGCGAACAAGTTCGAGAATTAAAAATTTCAGGAGAGCCGAGTCTTAGTGGATCCCCACACCTTTGTGACTTTGACATTCAGAAGCCCTGCTATGGGCTTCTCACTATGAAGACTGAAGAAAAGTCCCCTCCTGCTTCCAGCACGGGACAGGGAAAAGCAGCCATTTTGAAATAACAACATTCTGTGCATAACAAGGTCTGCCCTCCAAAATCTGTGTTACCAGAACTCACTGACCTGGGGGAAGGGAAATACCCAACTCCAGCCCCATCTAGACTTTCATCTAAAAGGAGGAAAATATCTAAATTCAGCCACGTTAGCCATCCTCCCCACCTAGGGAGGAGGTAGAGATAAAACAGAAAAGCATGTGTGAAATTCACAGTCTAGAGGCACAGGCTCACAAAAAGGCTGAGACCTAATTCAGGGCTGTGGAATGCCCCCCTTCCCACCACATCTTAACACCATATTACAAAAGGCCTATACAGAATAGTTCTTGTAGGTCACATTCAACTATCAATTAAAAAAATTACAAGACATAGTACAAGGCAAAAAACAAAGTATGAAGAGATAGAGCAAGGAGGAGAACCAGACTCAGTTACGGCAGGAATTTTGACACTGTCGGACTAGGAATTTAAAATGTTCATTAAGTCAAAATTAAAAAACAAGCTATGATTCATGTGCTACGGACTCTAATGGGTAAATGAGACATTGTGCAAGAACGAATGGACAAGAGAAATAAGAAATTCTGCCAAAAATCACACAAGAAGAAATATATAATCTGAATAGGCCTATATCTATTTAAAAAGTTGAATCAATCATTAATAACATTTCAAAACAGAAAGTCCCAAACCTAAAAGGGTTCAGCGGTAAAATCTACCAAGCAGAGGAAATGCCTCATATTTTATTGCATTGCTTTAACACCAAAACAAAATAAAGGCATTAAAAGAAAAGAAAACTATAGTCCAGTCTCTTTCACAAATATAGATGCAAAATTCCTCAACAGAGTATTAGCTAATAGAACTCAACAAAGTTTAAGAAGAATTATACATCATGACCAAAGGAGATTTATCCCAGGTATGCGAGGCTGGTTTAGCATTCAAAAATCAACTAATGTGGACTTCCCTGGTGGCGCAGTGGTTAAGAATCCACCTGCCAATGCAGGGGACACGGGTTCAATCCCTGGTCCAGGAAGATCCCACATGCCCACGGAGGCTTAGTGGAGCAACTAATCCTGTGTGCCACAACTACTGAAGCCCATGCGCTGCAACTACTGAAGCCCGTGTGCTGTAGGGCCCGGGTGCTGCAACTACTGAGCCCACATGCTGCAACTACTGAAGCCCGTGTGCCTAGAGCCCATGCTCCGCAACAAGAGAAGCCACCGCCGCAAGAAGCCTGCGCACCTCAACGAAGAGTAGCCCCTGCTCACTGCAACTAGAGGAAAGCCCACGCGCAGCAGCAAAGACCCAACGCATACAAAAACAAAACAAAACAAAACAACTAATGTAATCCATCAAATCAGGAAGCTAACAGAGAAAATCACATGATCCTATCAATAGATGCAGCAAAACATTTGACAAGATCCAGCACCCACTCATGGTAAAAACTCTCAATAACTAGGAATAGAGGGAAACTTCCTGAACTTGATAAATAACATCTACAGAAACCCTACAGCTAACAGCATACTTACCACTGAGAAACTTGAATCTATCCTGTAAGTTCAGGAACAAGGCAAGGATGTTGCCTCTCAACACTGCTTTTCAGCATTGTACTGGAAGTCCTAGATAACCTACTAACAAAAGAAAAGGAGATAGAAAGTATAGAAATCGAGTGCTATAAAACTAGACTATGGCCATCAGAAAATTTCAAAACAGGGCTAAAATCCAAAGTCAGAGAAGATATAGGTCACAAATATAATCAACAAAGTAATAGTTAACCAAAGAATATGTATAAGGAAAAAAAATAGGAAACCCAGTGAAAAAATAGGCAAAAGATTTGAATAAGTATTTTGCAATCCAAATGGAAAATAAATATATGAAGTGATGATTGACTTTACTGATAACAAGTGGAGAAGAAATTTGAAACTCAGTTAGGACCATCACACAACAAAACAGGCAAAAAATGTAAAAAACAAAACAAACAAAAAACCCTCTACAAAATGTTGGTGAAGTTAAGGGGCAATGGTAACTTTCATACTCTAGTGGAAGTTGTGTAAAGTGGTAGGATTACATTGGAAAGATTTTGGCATTGTTTATGTAAGTTAAAAATGCAGAAACATTTAACCAGCCATTCTACACTGAGGTACATAAGCTAGAGAAAATTTTACACGTACGACCTCCAGAAGATGTGGATATGAGTACACACATGAAGATGTGTGTATGAATATATGTATGAACTATCATACAACAATCCATAAGAATGAACCAAAGCTACACACACCCAAAGAAATGATGAATCTCACAACAGACATAATTTTGAGAAAAAAAAAAGCAAGGCATAAAAGATCAGAAACAGCCTAAACTATATCGTTTAGGGTTGCATATATAGGTATTAGTACTTTTTTTTTTTTAATGCCAACATAGTAGATTGCCTTTAACAGGGGCGAGAAAGAGATTTGATTTATATAGGTGAGGAATGTAGGGAGTTTCAAATGTGAATTTGATGCTCTATGTTTTGCTTTATGGACATGTATGTTTTATGTATTCTACTATATGTATATAAAAAGACATCCTTCCATGTTTTCTCATTTCCTACTCTATAGGATAAGGCATACACCCCTGAACTTGTCAGATGAGACCTTTCAAAATCTGACCTTAGGTTACCTTTCAAATCTCATTTCTTAGCTTCCTTATCTCTACACTCCCGTGGAGCTAAGTTATGTACTTTCAAGCCACTACTCTACTCGCCGTTAACACATTACATAATCCCATAACTTTCCCACTTCTGTGGCTTTGATTTTGATGTTTATTCTGACTACCATTCCTCTGTTTAGTTTTTTATTAAATGAACCCAACCTTCATGGTAAAAATCAAATATATACTTTGATTTTTTTTCACTTTCTCTGAAAGTATAAATCAAAATTCATTTTTCTTTTCTCTCTGTTTCCATGGTATTTTATACATTGTTCTGTGATAGTATTTACTGCATTATATTTAATTATCTGTTTACATGTGTATATTCAAGGACAAGACATTATTGAAATTGTATTCATATTGCAGTGTCGTTTGTTGCCGTAACTGAATCATACTGAAGTCTAGTGTTCCCTTTTAGATCGATCGACCTTGGAACTGTTACCTTCCTGTTGAAATATAAGCATTTGTGTGTCCCGATACAAATTTGAAAGCTCACTGATAGTATCTGAGTTGTAGCTTCTATTGTGTGTGGTTGCTGGCATGTATTTCTGTGTGTTTGTGTGTAGTGTGTGGGCTTAAATGCAGTAAGTTTGTGTGTGTGTGTTTTGCTGTGTATGTTCTTTTGAGTGTGGCTAGTGAAAAGAAACTGTGTAGATAAAATTCCATTTCCTCAAGGTAGAACTTTAATAAGCCTAGCCTATGTTTTGAATCAGTCTTTCGGTTTTGCTGCTCATTGTAATCATTGTAAATTTTTTGTTGTACATAGTGTTGAAACTAGGGATTACATTTTCTTTTTTCCACCTTTGAGAAGAGGAATTAAAAGAAAAATGAGGACTTTAATAACATTTTATTCCTTATTATGTTAGCGGAACTAAAAACTTGCGGCTAGCCCTGTGAAAATTTTACTGGTCTACGATTATGTGAGAAATAAGTTAAAAAATAAATTATCAAGAGTAAAATAGGTGCTATTTTGTATTAATTATTGTATCTCTCCTAGCAGAGGAAATTATCACATTCAGGACAAATAATGTATAATAACAAAATTCCTATTAATTGACTATATTTTTCCATTTAATCATCACATAGATATTTGCATCTATATCACTTTAAATCTGAATATTTAAGAAAGTATTTGTTGAAATATTTTGTACTTTTCCCTAGAGGGGAAAGCCAAATGTATTTTTTACAATTACATTGGTCTTCCTCTAGTTTTAACTTTCTGTTCCATATCCATATACAAAATCAACATTGCTTTGAGTTTATAAACTCATACAATTTTGGAAGACTAAGTAAAATTTTACATCAAGTTGCATGATATTATTATTTTTATCTTATATTTCCTAGGGTAACTGTGGTAACCGTACATGTTTTCCACCATTGATCAAGAAGCAAATCCCATCCTCCCCAAAACATCTGCTGAAACAGATTTGTCTGTAGAAAGGATTTCCAGATCTGAATTGCACTGTTCAAACCATTGTCAGTGTTCAACTAATAGCTAGTTCCATTTCTGGGACTATATTTAAGTATTCATTCTTGATTCAAGTTGTCTTGTTCCGAACAGAAGAAGTGAATTTTTAGATGTCCTAGCTAATTTTCAAGTCAAACTATCATAGTCTACTGCCCGATTCTTCCAGAATTGACCTTTCTGTCCTTAGTACCTTCATTCTGAATATAACTTAGCAACTATAAAACTTGTTTGCTATTGTTCCTTCATATGTCCTTCATACTCAAGGTGACTATGAGTTCCCTTGAAATAAGTGACCATGTCTTATTTCTGGTATTTCCTCAATATTTATCTTGCTATCTGTGAAAAGTGTTCAATTAAAAATAAATTAATGCATGAATTAATATTATGATAAAATAAGATGATTATAACCAGAAATATCAATGAGAGCTGAAGACCGAGACTCTTTTTTTTTAGGACTCTGTCAGCTCACTTTATCAATAGTATGTTCATCTTTATCTAACGTTTCACAACGACTATAGCAATAAGAGGCAGGTGGTAAATACTGTTGAAAAGAGGACATGGTTTAATTTTAATTAGAAAAAATCAAATAAGTTATCTGAACAATCACCTAACATAAAATAACCTTCTCTGAATTATGTATGGCAAATATATTCTTTGTATTATAACTCCTCTGTAACATACTCATTAGCGGATAAAACTTTTGTTCTCTTATTTTTATTTCATATAGTTAATAATCATAAAATATTATAAATAGCCCCCTTTTTGCCGTGCTCTGAAGTTGAAATTTTAGCAGCAAATGGAAAATGAATTTTTATGTAGATTTCTAAAGTTTTATTTGCTGAATAATACTTGTATTAGTTAACAGGAGCGGCCATAACAAAATGGCACAGACTGTGTGACTTACAGGACAGAAATTTATTTTCCCACAGTTCTGGAGAATAGAAGTCCATGATTAAGGTGTTTTCATGTTTGTTTTCCTCTGAGGCATCTGTCCTTGGCTTGGAGGTGGCCACCGTCTTACTGTGTCCTCACATGTTCTCTTCTCTCTCTGTGCTACATCCCAGGGGGCCCTCTCTATGGCCAGATTGGGTTAAGTCCCACCCTAAAGGCTTCATTTTCACTTTATTAATTCTTTAAGGCCTTATCTCTAAATATAGTCACATTCTAAGGCATTGGGGTAAGGGTTTCAATATATGAGTAAAGGGGAATGGAATTCAGAATTCAGTCCATAACAGTGCTTAAATATGTAAATATAAAAAATTGAGGAAAATAGGTATAGTTACCTCTAAATTAGATTTTGATGCGATTCTACATGTAAATATAAATATTCTCTTAAAATTATTCTAAAATTTATTTTGGCCCTAAATGTATATGCAATTAAAAACGTTTATGAATTTACAAATGATTATTTATAAATTGAATGTTACCTTAAAATAAAAAATAAAAAATCTACATTTATTGTTAATTCTTTATCGCCTTTTTTCAGTAATTAACAAGGCAGAGAAAAGAAGATTAATTGTTGCACAACATCTTTTATGTCTGCTTTTAAAGTGTAAGTTCTATTTTAAAGTATCTTTAAAAATAATATATCATATTGAAAATGGTGTATTTCTAATATTACCAAAATAATTTCTACTGTCTCTTTAAGATACCTGAATCAGAAAAAAAACAAACAACTTCTTTCAATAACAAAGATTATATCTGGCAGTAAATTTATTGCTAAAATTTAGAAGAAATTTTCACTAATTTCAGCTATACAGATTGGATTTGAATATACAGTTTATGGATGCCAGAAAATGACAAGAAAATACAGTCTTAAAGTTAATAGAAATTGTACCCCTGCTTCTTGATTCAAAAACTCCTCTCTCTCTCTTTCTCTCTCTCTCCTCTTCTGCATATAGTAAGAGATAAGCTCCTAGTATCAGCAGTTCTCACTCTGGGGTTAGAAAGTGGGGTGCTGGACTATCAGAATCTCTAAGGGAGAAAGGGAAAATAGTGTCAAAATTTATTCAATATTATAATAGAATTCTAAATAATACAAATTTCAGAAAGTATCAGTGGACAAAATCTTTGTGATAGATGGGAATATGCAAAAAGTAGGCTCTTCATTGGCAAATAAATAAATTTTTAAAAGTTAACTTATGAAATGTTGCCATAATTCTGTAGTGGAAGATTATTCGGCACTCATCTCACACTGCTTCACAAACTTCACTCACTGAGTTTACTGTAGCTTGATCCTCCAACTCCTTTCCTATCACGTTTCTTGTTTTTGAACCTACACTTGTCTCACATTTAAAGCAAAGTTCCACTTAGCCTTTTTTCCTTTTTCCTTTATTTATCATAACAAAACTCCTCTATGTCTTCTATTCTTAAATTCTTTATCATATCCAGACCCCATCCTTCCTATATAGAGCCTTAGTTGCCATTCTAGAACTAAAAACTAAATTACAAAATAGAGAAAAAATATTTTTTTCTCAAGAATCCTTTTGGATGTGAAAACAAACTGTTTAACATAGGAAGGCGGAATACGGCAAAATCACCAATTTTAATGCTGTGACTTTCAGCGCAGGGGAGAGTGACATTATAAAAGTTTCTGCCTCTTATGAAATGGTTTCAGAAACATTTTAGACTCATGATATTGTATTTTCATATGTGTGTAGAAAGGATTTTTACAATAATTGATGTTATAGCTTGATAGAGCATGATGTTGAGAATAATTCTCGCCAGAAACCATATGGGCAATAAGTGACATTGTTGAATTTACCACAGTCCAATCCTGGTCTTCAATTTTGTCTGTATTGCAGTAATAAAATGTACAAATAAAAGTCATAAAGAGACCAAAGTAAGTAAATTAGACAACTGATTTTTTTCTATAACTCTGATTTTTTATATATACTATGTCATGCATTGCTGCTAGTTGCATACCAGTGGTACAGCTATTATATACATATATAAAACTAAAGTAAAATGAGTTATTACTACATTTGGGACAAACTGGTAAAATGTAGGTAGTTGTGGGCAGGACCAAGAGAAATTAAGTTATGTGAATTGATTTGCAAATATTTGTACACAATTTTATTGTCCTCACATTCAACGAGAGGTTTGGTTCATTCATCTGTCACTTCAGCTACCACAAGAAGGTTCTTCTCATGGCACAGCAATGCCGAGAAAGGGTGTGTAGAAACACGCAAAGATCCCTAAGTCTTTGTCTTGACACTGGCACATTGTCACTTCCACCCACGTACCATTGGCTTGGCCAGAAGAAGTCATTTGGCTACACCTGATATCCAGGAGGTGAGAGAACATACTCTGGCTCCAGTGAGCATGTATAACACTACGGCAAGGAAGAAATAAGGACTTGTTTACAAGAAACCAATCTACCACAGAGATTATACACTCCCGCTGCTTCCTTCCTCTTGCCTCCTTCTACCCACCTCTTGCTGATGAGGCAGTAGAGGGTAAGCTGCTTACCTTGTTTTGTGCAGCAGGGAATGGCAGAACTTCAGCCTCCAATGCATCAAACTCCTAGGAGTGCTTCTCTTTTGTCCAAAGCAAGGTGCAGGTGTATTACTATCAAATTGAAAGAAATATTAAATAGCGAAAGCCACCCATGGGCAGGAAATAAAAAAGTACATGTATAAATTGAATTATGCTCACTAATACAACACTTTGGTCACTAACAACATTTCATGAAAAGGAATTTTAAGCAATGTTTTAATTAGATGGCTTCATTCATCCATCAAAAATATTTAAGTTTTAGAATAGGTACTTGAGTTATAATGGTTAAAAAATCTGATTGATCTTTCCTTTTATTGGGAACTATAAAGAATATTTGAATAGCAGCAAAAAGGTCACTAGAAGGAATTTTTGGAATTTAGGTAAAAGATGATGTGGTTGTGTAGGATTGCAGGTAATAAAGACAGGTTTTTTTTTTTAAACTTTGGGTTTATTTATTTATTTATTTATTTATGGCTGCGTCGGGTCCTCGTTTTCGTGCGAGGGCTTTCTCTAGTTGCGGCAAGTGGGGGCTACTCTTCATCGCGGTGCGCCTCTCTTGTTGCGGAGCACAAGCTCCAGACGCGCAGGCTCAGTAGTTGTGGTGCACGGGCTTAGTTGCTCCGCGGCATGTGGGATCTTCCCAGACCAGGGCTCGAACCTGTGTCCCCAGCATTGGCAGGCAGATTCTCAACCACTGCGCCACCAGGGAAGCCCAAGATGGCAGGTTTTATTACAGGTAATAAAACGCAGACATGTTAGAGGTGTTGAATGAATAAAATGTGTGTGTATGATTTGAAGAATAGATTTCTAGGATGATCGCCAGTTTTTTTTTTTTCTTGAGCACATGAGGATACGGGTGTACAATTTAAAGAAATGAGTATTAATAGGGGACGAAAAATTTTGATGGAGAAAGGTAAACTTTTATTTCTGAAGATGTGTAGTTAAAGATGGTTGTGAGAAATCTCAGTATCGATGCAAAGTAATTAGATCTTGAATCTACGATTTTGGACTTCAGAAAAGAATTTGGAGGCAGATATATAATGAAGTGAGTTATCAGCGTAATGAGGGCATTTACAGTTAGAGAGTGGGATAAAATCAATTTGAAGAAGAATGCAGAGTGGGAGATGAGGTAAGAGTATTGAAATTAGCCTTGTTCCACAGGTATTTACATGTCCGTATTACAAAGATGGTATAAAAAGGTGATTGAGAAAGAACAGACAAACAGGTAAATGGCTAATATCATGAAGCGAAGAAAGGATAAATTTCAAGGATTAAGAAAAATATCACCTTTATGTGATGCTGTTGGAATGATTAAGTAAACTGAGGACTAAGTTTGCTTGAATGGATTTAGCACGAAAAAATTTAGCAAGAACAGTATTGGTGAAGTGATAGGAGTTGATCCTGACATTTTTACTTTGCAGTCAACCTGAGAAGTTTGAAGTACTAAGGCATTATATATTAATTCATTCATTCATTCACTCATTCTACTAGACTTTTAAATTGATTGATATGGAAAGTCATTCCTGGAAAATATGCCCTGATAAGAGAGGAGGAGATGTAAATTGTAACTTTTATTTTCTCAGCATGAAAGCCCTTGATATAAATAAAAGCTCCATTGATCAGATATAACATTACAACATTAAATGTCAGTTTCACTAAAAAAAATGCTTTTGGACAATCAGAATGAAATGAAATAAAATCGCCTCCTCCAGACATGCAGAGCTCTAGAGTAATACATTAACCTCAATCTGGTATCCCATATATCATGATTCAAACATATCCATAAAATTATTTCTGGGTTTAAAGTGTTATTGGGTGACAGAAGAGCAAAGAAAAATCTATTTAAATCTGGGAATGTATAAAATTGTATTGCTGAAATAGGTTTCTTTTCAAATCTAATTGTCAATTTTCTTTCTTTCAGAATAAAGTAATAGGGATATTGATGAGGAGTCCCCAGTGTATTACCCTCCTTCTTTTCCCCTAAAGATCAAAGAACCAAAGCTGCTGCTCAAATAAAACAAGTAAATCCTTTAAAACAAAACCCAGTCAAGCCAGCCATCTACAAATGTGCATTTTATAGCAGTCTTTGAGGAAAGAAAATTACATTATTTAAGTTTACTGAGAACATTTACCTGAGGTGTCCCCTATAGGACCCTTCTTCTCCCTTTTCCCCCCTAGAATGGTACTATCATGGGTTCTAATTTCTATGGACTTAGCTCTCAGAGGCTGGCTACGGTAGTACTGCTCAACCTCTAGTTTTGTAGTTCTCAAGAATATCTTAAGTAATCAATGGGTCTGATGGAAAGTTTAGCTCAAGGTTTCAATGAGGACTAAAATGTTTGAGTTCCCAAGTATGCATGTAAATTTGGTGTGATCTCATAACCAATATCCAACAACACATACATTCTACTAACAAGCAGAAGGATACATTTTGATCAATAATATGAATAATTCAGTCTTATAATTCATAATCACATTATTTTTGGCTTAATATAAAGTTTGCTTTAACAGCTCAATAATCCTTTTGCCTGGATCAATATGGTTTTGTTTATGTATTTGCAGAGTCATGTATATTTTCTATCAATGTATTTATGTAAAAGCAGCATACAAAGTAAATAATTCAAACTGTACAGGAAGGTGTAAAATGAAAAATAGAAGTCTTCTCAACACAAAGGCCTTCTCCAAAAATGTACTACTATTTTCTAGTTATCATAAGTACATTCTTTTTAACAATTGAAAAGTAATCTATTGTTTTGGGATACCATACTTTATTTAACTACTCCCTCAGTGATGTTCTTTGAATTGTTTTCCATGTTTTACTATCACAAATAATATTGTGATAATAATACTAAAGATCATTTTCATAGAGCTTAATGTAATGTATAGATACACTTAATGTAGTGTATAGATACACTTTTGAAAGTGTATATAGGAAATAGTTGAGAATTTGCTTGAGTAAATTCTGTGTGTACGTCTTTGTGTTTTATGTGTGTCTGTGTGTGCTTTTAATTTTAATACAAGTAAATTATTCTCTAGAATAGTGCTTTCCAAAAGAGCACTCTGTGTTGATGAAAATGTTCTATGAATCTGTGTTGTCTGGTAAGATAAACTCTATCCACATGTGGCTTGAAATATGGCTAGTAATGACTGAGGAACTGAGTTTTAATTTTTATTTAATTTTAATTAATTTTTAATAGTCACATTTGTCTAATGGCTGCCAAATTCGTGAGCATAGCTCTAAAAAGTTGAAGAGGAGATCATACTTTAGCCTACGAATTTGCAAATGCTAAGCGTTATCAAATGTTTTAACCTTTGCCCTTATTATGAAGAAAAAAATATTCCCTTTGTTATTTGGTTTGCTTTACTTTAGTTATCTTGGAGGATGAGGCTAATAGCATGGATTCTGTGCACATTTTTGTTTCTTTTATGTGATGAGCTTTCCATATACTTTGGCTATTTATCCTTTTTTATTATTAATTTGTAAGATTTTTCCATTTTAGTTATTTAGCTTTCTGTGATCTACTTGAAAAGTATCTTAAACTAAGTTTATCATTTTCCCACTTTTATAATAATTTTTGTTAAACAGAAATTTTAAAATTTTATTTTTGGAGAAAATTGAATAATTCTTTTATTTCTGGCTTTTGATGTTTATGTCCTCTTTTGAAAGAAAAAAGGTTTCCGTCACTGAGATTATGAATGAGTTCAGACTTATGTTCCTAATAATTTTATAATTTTATTTTTGCATTCAAAATTGAGCCATCAATAATTTATTTTTCTGTAAAGTTTGTTTTTGGCATCCAAACACCTATAAAAAATACCACTAACAAGTTTTTCTGCCAGTAATTTGAAATACCATTTGTTATATGTTAAATTCACATGCATTGTAGTCTAGTTTTAATACTTGTAAAAAAAATTCAACTTATCCATTTGTTTTCCTCTTACTCTCCAAAACCTTAACTTCATTTTGCAGAATCTGGTAGTTCTAATAATCCCATTTTAAAAATTATGAATAAAATCATTTTATGTTTACTGTGCTGACACCAATTCTCTGACACCAACTACCCAGAGTTAGTGCAGACCCCACAAAGGCCTTCACAAGAATGCCCCCATTTCAGATGCCAGCTGCAAATTTTGGGTTTCCTCAAGCCTCTGACCTTCTGCCTGGCCATTTACAAATTGAGGGCTTCCCATACTCTCTTCAGATTCACCAGAATGACTCACAGAACTCGCTGAAAATGCTGTCTTCATGATTGTAGTTTTATTATGAAGGATGCAACTCAGGAACAGCCAGACAGAAGAGATGCATAGAGCAAGGTCTGGGGAGGTTCTGGACATGGAGCTTCCATACCTTCTCCCATGGAGTCAGGACACATCACCTTCACAGCATGGAAGTGGCACCAACCAGGAAACTGCACAGAGTGCTGGTGTCCATAGTTTATGTTGGGATCTCATTACATAGGCAAGATTTATTTATTCAGCGGCCAAGTGATTGAACTCAATCATCAGACATCCTCCCCTCCCCAGATATTGGATGGGCCCAGAGTTCCAACCTTCTAATTATGTAGTTGCTCTTTGTAGTGACCACTCCCATACTAAAGCTGAGTCACTTCATTAGCATAAAGGAGACACACCTATCACTCAGGAAATTCCAAGGGATTTTGAAGGCATGAGCCAGAAACAGAGAACAAAGACCAGATAGAACTTTAAATTTAAGGTTTATATATATATATATATATATACCTTACATATAATACACATATATTTGATGTACTATATGTATATAATTACATATTAAAAAATAAATTTAGTAAGTAATAACATGCAGAAATAAACATATTCTACTATTTTAAAGAGTTTGTTAGATTATTATTTTTGGTTTTGGAAGTACACATAAAATTATTTTGCTTCCTTTGCTCAGTTGTTTACCTCATTTTGGTTTCTTATCTAATTGCAGCCCCTGATCTATTCCCAACCTGCATAGTTTTGCCTTTTTCAGCAAGTTACGTGTATGGAATTATACAATATTTTTGTCTTTTGCAACTAACTTATCAAAATGCATTTGGCATTCAATCAAGGTTTTTATATGTCTCAATGATTTGTTCCTTTATTTTTTTTTTCTGAGTAATATTTCATTGTACAGATACAACACCAAATTTTTATCCATTCCCTAACTGAAGAACATTTGGTTTATTTCCAATTCTGGTGATTATGTACAACATTACTATAAAGAATCATGTACAGGTTTTTTGTGTGAACATTCTTTTATTTGTCTTGGCTAAATACCTAGGAGTGGGATTACTGGGCCATATGATGAATTAGTTTTTTATTGCTGCTATAACAAATTATTATATATTTAGTAAAACAGCCAAAAATTATTATTTTACATTTCTGGAGGTCAGAGGTCCAAAATAAGGTTCACTGGGCTAAAATCAAGATGTCAGCAGGGCTGCATTCTTTCTGGGGTTGCTAGTGGAGAATTCTCTTTTTTGCTGTCTGCATTCCTTATCCTATTGGTCACTTTCTCTTTCTTCAAAACCAACACTGTAGCATCTTCAAATTTTTCTCTTACCCTGACCTACTCTTCTGCCTCTGTCTCCCACTCTATAGGACTTTTGGGATTATATTGGGTCACCATATAATCCGGAATAATCTTACTTTAAGGTCAACTGATTAGCAAACAATTGCATCTACCACCTTAATTCCTCCTTTCTGTGTAACATATTGACAGGTTCCAGGGCTTAGGGAGTAGGCATTTTGGGGATGGGGAGGGGTGGGGAGGGAGGTGTCATTATTCTGCTAATCACATATAAGTCTATATTTAACTTTATAAGAAACAAACTTTTCTCAAGGGCTGTACCATTCTATAGCCCGACAAGCAATGTGTAGGGGTTCCGGTTGCTCTGCATCTGGTATGACAGATTTCTCAGTTTCTCTTCCAAAATCAGCGTTTTTCCACTTTTTTCACTGCACCTCAGATTGAGTCTTCCACACACACTTTATTTCAAACGGTTGTATTCCATTTTCTTCCTATAGCTGCAATGGCTTATCATGAATTCCCTCTGAGAAATGATGTCTATTTTTTTCTTCTAATATGTTAAGACTTTCATTACCTAGAGGAAGTGGGGAGAAACATCAGGGGACATTTTCATGTCTTTGTTGCAGTGAATTTTGTGGAACTCTACTCAGTCCTTTGCTGCAGGGACCCAATTTTAGGGCTTTTACCATTGTGTTTTCTGAGTGCTTGTTGAATATAAATATATATAAATATATATATATATATATATATATATATATATATATATATATATATATATACACATACATATATGTTTTTCTTTATGTGCTTCTTCCTTCAGGTTTTACTGTCACTGTGTTTTTTGGAGTGAAGAAAAGTATTTGAATTATTCCTTCAATCTCTGTTTTATTGAAAAATTTGAAGAGCACAAAAATAATCTATTCCTTTATGTTTTGAAAGAATTCCAGTCCTTAGCCTGTTTGGGCCTATATACTGAAGAACGATAGAGTGGGTGGCTTATAAAAAACAAATTTATTTCTCACAGTTCTGGGAGCTACGAGTAACTAGGAGGCTAGGAAGTCTAAGATCAAGTCTCTGGTTAGGACCTGTTTCCTGTTTCACAGAGAGCCAACTTTTCCCTGTGTCCTAAAATAGTGGACAGAGCAAGGTTTTGGGGTCTCATTTTTTTTTTTAACGTATTTATTAGAGTATAATTGCTTTACAGTGGTGTGTTAGTTTCTGCTTTATAACAAAGTGAATCAGCTATACGTGTACATATATCCCCATGTCTCCTCCCTCTTGCGTCTCCCTCCCACCCCCCCATCCCACTCCTCTAGGTGGTCACAAAGCATTGAGCTGATCTCCCTGTGCTATGCGGCTGCTTCCCACTAGCTATCTATTTTATACTTGGTAGTGTATATAAGTCCATACCACTCTCTCACTTCGCCCCAGCTTACCCTTCCCCCTCTCCGTGTCCTCAAGTCCATTCTCTATGTCTGCATCTTTATTCCTGTCCTGCCCCTAGGTTCTTCATAACCAATTTTTTTTTTTTTTTTTTTTTTAGATTCCATATATATGTGTTAGCATACGGTATTTGTTTTTCTCTTTCTGACTTACTTCACTCTGTAGGACAGACTCTAGGTCAATCCACCTCACTACAAATAACTCAATTTCGTTTCTTTTTATGGCTGAGTAATACTCCATTGTATATATGTGCCACATCTTCTTTATCCATTCATCTGTTGATGGACACTTAGGTTGCTTCCATGTCCTGGCTATTGTAAATAGAGCTGTGGTGAACATTGTGGTACATGACTCTTTTTGAATTATGGTTTTCTCAAGGTATATGCCCAGTAGTGGGATTGCTGCGTCATATAGTAGTTCTATTTTTAGTTTTTAAGAAACTCCATACTGATCTCCATAGTGGCTGTATAAATTTAGATTCCCACCAACAGTGCAAAAGGGTTCCCTTTTCTCCACACCCTCTCCAGCATTTATTGTTTGTAGATTTTTTTTTTTTTAATGAAAGCTTCTTTCTTTCTTTCTTTCTTTCTTTCTTTCTTTCTTTCTTTCTTTCTTTCTTTCTTTCTTTCTTTTTGGCTGTGTTGGGTCTTCGTTTCTGTGCGAGGGCTTTCTCTAGTTGTGGTGAGCGGGAGCCACTCTTCATTGCGGTGCGTGGGCCTCTCACTATCGCGGCCTCTTGTTGCGGAGCATAGGCTCCAGACGCGCAGGCTCAGTAGCTGTGGCTCACAGGCCCACTTGCTCCATGGCATGTGGGATCTTCCCAGACCAGGGCTCGAACCCGTGATCCCTGCATTGGCAGGCAGATTCTCAACAACTGTGCCACCAGGGAAGCCCTGTTTGTAGATTTTTTGATGATGGCCATTCTGACTGGTGTGAGGTGATACCTCACTGTAGTTTTGATTTGCATTTCTCTAATGATTAGTGATGTTGAGCATCCTTTCATGTGTTTGTTGGCAATCTGTGTATCTTCTTTGGAGAAATGTCGATTTAGGTCTTCTGCCCATTTTTGGATTGGGTTGTTTGTGTTTTTTGATATTAAGCTGCATGAGCTGCTTGTAAATTTTGGAGATTAACCGTTTGTCATTTGCTTCATTTGCAAATATTTTCTCCCATTCTGAGGGTTGTCTTTTCATCTTGTTTATGTTTTCCTTTGCTGTGCAAAAGCTTTTAAGTTTCATTAGGTCCCTTTTGTTTTTATTTCCATTTCTCTAGGAGGTGGGTCAAAAAGGATCTTGCTGTGATTTATGTCATACAGTGTTCTGCCTGTGTTTTCCTCTAAGAGTTTTAAGTGTCTGGCCTTAACATTTAGGTCTTTAATCCATTTTGAGTTTATTTTTGTATATGGTCTTAGGGAGTGTTCTAATTTCATTCTTTTACATGTACCTGTCCAGTTTTCCCAGCACCACTTATTGAAGAGGCTGTCTTTTCTCCATTGTATATTCTTGCCTCCTTTATCAAAGATAAGGTGACCATATGTGCATGGGTTTATCTCTGGGCTTTCTATCCTGTTGCATTGATCTATATTTCTGTTTTTGTGCCAGTACCATACTGTCTTGATTATTGTAGCTTTGTAGTATAGTGTGAAGTCATGGAGCCTGATTCCTCCAGCTCTGTTTTTCTTTCTCAAGATTGCTTTGGCTGTTTGGGGTCTTTTGTGTTTCCATACAAATTGTGAAATTTTTTGTTCTAGTTCTGTGAAAAATGCCATTGGTAGTTTGATAGGGATGGGATTGAATCTGTAGATGCCTTTGGGTAGTATACTCATTTTCACAATGTTGATTCTTCCAATCCAAAAACATGGTATATTTCTCCATCTGTTTGTATCATGTTTAATTTCTTTCATCTGTGTCTTATAGTTTTCTGCATAGAGGTCTTTTGTCTCCTTAGGGTAGGTTGATACCTAGGTATTTTATTCTTTCTGTTGCAATGGTAAATGGGAGTGTTTCCTTAATTTCTCTTTCAGATTTTTCATCATTAGTGTATAGGAATGCAAGAGATTTCTGTGCATTAATTTTGTATCCTGCTACATTACCAAATTCATTGATTAGCTCTCGTAGTTTTCTGGTTGCATCTTTAGGATTCTTTATGTATAGTATCATGTCATCTGCAAACAGTGACAACTTTACTTCTTCTTTTCCCATTTGGACTCCTTTTATTTCTTTTTCTCCTCTGATTGCTGTGGCTAAAACTTCCAAAACTATGTTGAATAATAGTGGTGAGAGTGGGCAACCTTGTCATGTTCCTGATCTTAGTGGAAATGGTTTCAGTTTTTCACCATTGAGAAGGATGTCGGCTGTGCGTTTGTCCCATATGGACTTTATCATGTTGAGGTAAGTTCCCTCTATGCCTACTTTCTGGAGGGTTTTTATCATAAATGGGTGAGAATTTTGTCAAAAGCTTTTTCTGCATCTAGTGAGATGATCATATGGTTTTTATCCTTCAATTTGTTATTATGGTGTATCACATTGAGTGATTTGCGTATATTGAAGAATCCTTGCATTCCTGGGATAAACCCCACTTGATCATGGTGTATGATCCTTTTATTGTGCTGTTGGATTCTGTTTGCTAGTATTTTGTTGAGGATTTTTGCATCTATATTCATCAGTGATATTGGCCTGTAGTTTTCTTTCTTTGTGGCATCTTTGTCTGGTTTTGGTATCAAGGTGATGGTGGCCTCGTAGAATGAGTTTGGGAGTGTTCCTCCCTCTGCTATATTTTGGAATAGTCTGAGAAGGATAGGTGTTAGCTCTTCTCTAAATGTTTGATAGAATTCACCTGTGACGCCATCTGGTCCTGGGCTTTTGCTTGTTGGAAGATTTTTAATCACAGTTTCAATTTCAGTGCTTGTGATTTTCTCTTTCTTCCTGGTTCAGTCTTGGAATGTTGTGCTTTTCTAAGAATTTGTCCGTTTCTTCCAGGTTGTCTGTCCATTTTACTGGCATATAGTTGCTTGTAGTAATCTCTCATGATCCTTTGTATTTCTGCAGTGTCAGTTGTTACTTAACCTTTTAAATTTCTAATTCTATTGATTTGAGTGTTCTCCCTTTTTTTCTTGATGAGTCTGGCTAATGGTTTATCAATTTTGTTTATCTTGTCAAAGAACCAGCTTTTAGTTTTATTGATCTTTGCTATCGTTTTCTTCATTTCTTTTTCATTTATTTCTGATCTGATCTTTATGATTTCTTTCCTTCTGCTAACTTTGGGGTTTTTTGGTCTTCTTTCTCTAATTGCTTTAGGTGTAAGGTTAAGTTGTTTATTTGAGATGTTTCTTGTTTCTTAAGGTAAGATTGTATTGCTATAAACTTCCCTCTTAGAACTGCTTTTGCTGCATCCCGTAGGTTTTGGGTCGTCATGTTTTCATTGTCATTTGTTTCTAGGTATTTTTGATTTCCCCTTTCCTCAGTGATCTCTTGGTTATTAAGTAGTGCATTGTTTAGCCTCCATGTGTTTGTATTTTTTACAGATTTTTCCCTGTAATTGATATCTAGTCTCATAGTGTTGTTGTCAGAAAAGATATGTGATACGATTTCAATCTTCTTAAATTTACCAAGGCTTGATTTGTGACCCAAGATATGATCTATCCTGGAGAATAGAATGGAATAGAATATCCATGAGCACTTGAAAAGAAAGTGTATTCTGTTGTTTTTGGATGGAATGTCCTATAAATATCAATTAAGTCTATCTTGTTTACTGTTTAATTTAAAGCTTGCATTACCTTATTTATTTTCATTTTGGATAATCTGTCCATTGGTGAAAGTGAGGTGTTAAAGTCCCCTACTATGATTGTGTTACTGTCAATTTCCCCTTTTATGGCTGTTAGCATTTGCCTTATGTATTGAGGTACTCCTATGTTGGGTGTATAAATATTTACAATTGTTATATCTTCTTCTTGGTTTGATCCCTTGATCATTATGTAGTGTCCTTCTTTGTCTCTTTTAATAGTCTTTGTTTTAAAGTCTATTTTGTCTGATATGAGAATTGCTACTCCAGCTTTCTTCTGATTTCCATTTGCATGGAATATCATTTTCCATCCCCTCACTTTCAGTCTGTATGTGTCCCTAGGTCTGAAGTGGGTCTCTTGTAGACAGCATATATACGGGTCTTCTTTTTGTATCCATTCATCCAGTCTATGTCTTTTGGTGGGAGCATTTTATCCATTTACATTTAAGGTAATTATTGATATGTATGTTCCTATTACCATTTTCTTAATTGTTTTGGGTTTGTTACTGTAGGCCTTTTCCTTCCTTCCTAGAGAAATTCCTTCAGCATTTGTTGTAAAGCTGGTTTGGTGGTGCTGAATTCTCTTACCTTTTGCTTGTCTGTAAAGGTTTTAATTTCTCCATCGAATCTGAATGAGATCCTTGCTGGGTAGAGTAATCTTGGTTGTAAGTTTTTCCCTTTCATCACTTTAAATATTTCCTGCCACTCCCTTCTGGCTGGCAGACTTTCTGTTGAAAGATCAGCTGTTAACCTTATGGGGATTCCCATGTATGTTATTTGTTGTTTTTCCCTTGCTGCTTTTAATATTTTTCTTTGTATTTAATTTTTGATAGTTTGAGTGATATATCTCTTGGCATGTTTCTCCTTGGATTCATCCTGTATGGGACTCTCTGCACTTCCTGGACTTGACTGACTCTTTCCTTTCCCATAGTAGGGAAATTTTCAACTATAATCTCTTCAAATCTTTTTTCAGTCCCTTTCTTTTTCTCTTCTTCTCTGGGTCCCTTATAATTCGAATGTTGGTGCATTTAATGTTGTCCCAGAGGTCTCTAAGTCTATCCTCAATTCTTTTCATTCTTTTTTCTTTTTTCTGCTCTGTGGTCATTATTTCCACTATTTTATCTTCCAGGTCACTTATCCGTTCTTCTGCCTCAGTTATTCTGCTGTTGTTTCCTTCCAGAGAATTTTTAATTTCATTTATTGTGTTGTTCATCATTGTTTGTTTGCTCTTTAGTTCTTCTAGGTCCATGTTAAACATTTCTTGTATTTTCTCCATTCTATTTCCTGGATTTTGGATCATCTTTACTATCATTACTCTGAATTCTTTTTCAGGTAGACTGCCTATTTTCTCTCCATTTGTTTGGTCTGGTGGGTTTTTACCTTGCTCCTTCATCTGCTGTGTGTTTCTCTGTCTTCTCATTTTGCTTAACTTACTGTGTTTCGGGTCTCCTTTTCACAGGCTGCAGGTTTGTAGTTTCCGTTGTTTTTGGTGTCTGCCCCCAGTTGGTAAGTTTGGTTCAGTGGGTTGTGTAGGCTTCCTGGTGGAGGGGACTAGTGCCTGTGTTCTGGTGTATAAGGCTGGGTCTTGTCTTTCTGGTAGGCAGGTCCACATCTGGTGGTGTGTTTTGGGGTGTCTGTGGCCTTATTATGATTTTAGGCATCCTCTCTGTTAATGGGTAGGGTTGTGTTCCTGTCTTGCTAGTTGTTTGGCATAGGGTGTCCAGCACTGTAGCTTGCTGGTCGTTGAGTTCAGCTGCTTCTTAGCGTTGAGATGGAGATCTCTGGGAGAGCTTTCACCATCTGATATTACATGGAGCTGGGAGGTCTCTGGTGGAGGAATGTTCTGAACTTGGTTCTCTCACCTCAGAGGCACAGGCGTGACACCTCGTCGGAGCACCAAGACCCTGTCAGCCACACAGCTGAGAAGAAAAGGGAGAAAAAAAGATGGAAAAAATAAATAAAATAAAGTTATTAAAATAAAAAATAAAAAATAATTATTAAAAATTTTAAAAATTAAAAAAGAAAAAATAATAAAGAAGAGAGCAACCAAACCAAAAAGAAATCCACCAATGATAACAAGCACTAAAAACTATACAAAAAACAAAAACAAAAACAAACAAAAAAATAGACAGACAGAACCCTAGGACAAATGGTAAAAGCAAAGCTATACAGACAAAATCACACAAAGAAGCATACACATACACACTACAAAAAGAGAAAAAGGAAAAAAATATATATATCATTCTCCCAAAGTCCACCACCTCAATTTTGGGATGATTCATTGTCTATTCAGGTATTCCACAGATGCAGGGTACATTAAGTTGATTGTGGAGATTATATCCACTGCTCCTGAGGCTGCTGGGAGAGATTTCCCTTTCTCTTCTTTATTTGCACAGCTCCTGGGGTTCAGCTTTGGATTTGGCCCCGCTTCTGTGTGTAGGTCGCCTGAGGGTGTCTGTTCTTCGCTCAGACAGGACGGGGTTGAAGCAGCAGCTGATTAGGGGGCTCTGGCTCACTCAGGCTGGGGGAGAGGAAGGGGTACGGAATGCGGGGCAAGCCTGCAGCAGCAGAGGCCAGCGTGATGTTGCACGCTGAAGTGCGCCATATGTTCTCCCGGGGAAGTTATCCCTGGATCATGGGACCCTGGCAGTGGCGGGCTGCACAGGTTCCCAGGAGGGGAGGTGTGGAGGGTGACCTGTGCTTGCACACAGGCTTCTTGGTGGCTGTAACAGCAGCCTTAGTGTCTCATGCCCGTCTCTGGTGTCTGTGCTGATAGCTCCAGCTTGCGCCCATCTCTGGAGCTCGTGTAGGCAGTGCTCTGAATACCCTCTCCTTGCGCACCCTGAAACAATGGTCTCTTGCCTCTTAGGCAGGTACAGACTTTTTCCCGGCCTCCCTCCCAGCTAGCTGTGGTGCACTAGCCCCCTTCAGGCTGTCTTCACGCAGCCAACCGCAGTCCTCTCCCTAGGATCTGACCTCCAAAGCCCGAGCCTCAGCTCCCAGGCCCCACCTGCCCCAGTGTGTGAGCAGACAAGCCTCTCGGGCTGGTGAGTGCTGGTCAGCACCGATCCTCTGTGCGGAAATCTCTCCACTTTGCCCTCTGCACCCCTGTTGCTGCGCTCCCCTCCGTGGCTCCGAAGCTTCCCCCCACCACCCCCAGTCTCCACCAGTGAAGGGGCTTCCTAGTGTGTGGTAACATTTCCTCCTTCACAGCTCCCTCCCAGTGGTGCATGTCCCATCCCTATTCTTTTGTCTCTGTTTTTTCTTTTTTCTTTTGCCCTACCCAGGTACATGGGGAGTTTCTTGCCTTTTGGGAAGTCTGAGGTCTTCTGCCAGCGTTCAGTAGGTGTTCTGTAGGAGTTGTTCCACATGTAGTTGTATTTCTGATGTATTTGTGGAGAGAATGTGATCTCCATGTCTTACTCTTCAGCCATCTTGAAGGTGTTCCTGGGTGGGTTCTCTTTTACAAGGGCACTAATTCCATTCCTGAGGGCTCTGCTTTCATGACCTAATCACCTCTCATAGGCACCACCTCCAAATACCATCACCTTGGGAGTTAGATTTTAACATATAAATTTGGGGAGTTGGGACACATAAATTCAGTTTATAGTAATTCCCTTATGAAAGTTCTTTGAAATATTCTTTTAGTTGAAGGTATTAGGTCACTGCAATCTTTTTAATTGCTTTCCCTCTCACTTTAGAATATCTGTCTATTTGAGTTTTGGGGGGATTTTTTGTTGTTGTTGTTTTTTCCCGCCACTCTGCACATGGGGGAATCTTAGTTCCGTGACCAGGAATCAAACCAAGGCCCTTGGCAGTGAGAGTGCAGAGTCCTAACCTCTGGATCACCAGAGAATTCCCTATTTGAGGTAGTTTTTAAAAATCCAAAATATCCTAGAAAATATTTTCTTTTGTCCAGGTATTCAAAAATATTTGCATAGATTTTAGGTATGTACTCATTTGCAATTCTCCTGTTTTTCTTTTATCATCTCCTGGTGACTTCTTCCCACTTTATGATTTTAAATGTTTGTATGTTTCTAGTTTTATATTCATTTCATTTTTTTCTTCCTTTCTTAAGTATATTTTATGCGTAATGGTTTCTTTACATTATATTTACTTGATATTAAATTCCCTTCATAACTTGCTTTGTAAATTTTAGACAGTATTTACTTTTTGAGGCAAAAATAAGGAAATAATTATAATTATACTTTTTCTGATTTCTCTAATTTTATTAATAGTTTTAATTCAAGAGATTTATCTTTGTCACGCATTTTTCATCATTTTATGAAATGTCAAAATGTTTTCCTCCTAACATGGCAAAATAGATAAAAAAAGAATATTAGTGGAAACACAAGAGTTGTGTTTTGGAAGTTTTGTTCTTAGTTGTCTTGTTTTAACTTCTTGCTGATTAGAAGATATTATTTATAGAATAGATGCTTTTAAAACTTGTATCAAGGTCATTTTAAATTTTATTAGATGCTTTGCTAATTAACTTTAAAATACTGTTTGAGGATGAAACATATTACAGGTTTAAAAGCATACTTCATTTATACAGTTTTTTATCCCAGTTGCCTTACTTATTTCTCTTGGATATTAAATACCCCTACATTATTTATAGTAATTCTATTTCCACTATACAGATGAGAAAATTGATGCTCAGATATTAAAAAACAGGAAGTAGATTCAAGTTGATATGCTTAAACTGTAGTGTCATTGTCCCACATAATCTGATTAAAACCTAAGTTTCATGCCTCAGATATGTCTGTGGTTGAACATGTTAAGACTTTTCAGTGAAGGTGCTCTATTTTTTAAAATATCCAACCTTAAATTTTGCTTCCACTAATGAGGACTCATTTATAAACTCTTTTTTTCTTTTTCTCTTATCTCTTCTGTAATGAGGCTATATATAAAGTCTGTGCAAGAAAAATGATAATATACCTATAGCTATGATATCTGTAAATGTTGTATTTTGATATACATGTATTTTATTATTACTATCTGTATCCAAACTTTATAGTGTCTATGAAAAAGTAAATAATGTATAATGATGAAATTACTGATTAATGAGGAAAACAATAAGCACTCTTAAATTGTTTACCAAAGAGTTTAAATTGAGCCTTTGTAGTAAGTACATATTTGTTCGCATAAAATACCATGCAAATAAATTCTTTAAAATCTGTATAGTAAAGGAGGATATCATGAAGATCTATTTAAAATGACATTCTTTGAATTCCTGCTTATGTTAAAAATTCCAGTTTTACGTAAAAGTAACATCTTGTAATTTAAACTATCTTTCCTGAGTACATCAGCAGAAGTAGAGTTCATTAAGTTGATATAGATCTTTTCCTAACCTTAACCAGACTTGAAAGTACAAGTTTAGCAGAGTATTTATATGGTAAGCATACTGAAACTGCTTACTTAATGTAAAGTGCAAGTTGTACTATCTCTTTCAAATTATGTATTTGGGGCCCTACTTTTTTGGAGAAGAAACCTGATAACTCAATCTGGTCTCTAACAATTTCAGCAGAATCTTAACTTTATACACGTTACAAATAAATAGCCTGGATTTTGATTTTATAGCCTTGTGGTGGTAAAGGCCAGATTGTGTATGTTATGACAACAATAGCAAGGAAAAGATGAAGAAGAAGAGTTAATACAAAAAAGAATAAGAGTGACAATCTCATTTTAATATAGGCAGATATTAATTTTTGTTATTAAAAACTTAAGGTAATATAATAGTTTTATTTGTGGAACCAAAAAATACTATAATTACTTTATTACTTTATTAAAAATGGAAATGTGATTTTCAAACCCTTGACCAAATTTATTTGTTTGTCTTTTCTAAATGCATAGTTTAAAACTATTTTATTTATTTATTTATTTATTTATTTATTCATTTATTTATTTTACTTTAATCATCTATTCAGTAACTTCAACTTGTTCTCTTGTCTCTCAAATGAATAAAGTAAAAAAACAAAACAAATTCTCTACAATCTTGTCCCATTCTACCTGTAAACTCTCATCATCTCTTATTTGTCCTTAACAACAATTTCCATTTAATAGGCATATTACTTAGCTCAAAGCCGACTGACAAATTTGGAATCATTCTCAACATCGATCCTTGAATTGCCCTGCCCCTTTGCTTAAAATTCCTTTGTCCTTATTTATGTTTATTCTAAGATCATGAATCTTGCAAGACTCTTTTGCATAAACAACCTGACCAGTATATATTGCAATATGGTGGTTCTCTCCTCTGAAACTTTACAATGCTCTGTCTGTACTGCACTATTGCTTTGATTTATTGGTAACATGTTATTACTGGTAACATGCCATATTGTTGGATTTTTGATTCATGATGGTAACAATTTATTTTCTGTCTGTTCTTACTCATTCATCAAATATGGATTTTTACTATTCATATTATCATGATTCATAATAATGCTTTGTAGAAAAATGTGAGAATTCTCTTTATTCAGTGAGTAAACTAAGTCTTCCAGGCTTTAACTTGACCAAAGTCACTCACACAAAATGAGAAGATATAGGATTTTTTACATAAATCTTGTCTAAAGACGAGTCCATGCTTGTAATCACTGTTTTGGTTGACATGAGATTTCAAGTCCTCGGCAAAGTTGAAACAATGGGAAGGCTGTATGCAACCAAAATGTTTGAATCAGTTTTCAAGTTTAGATTATCTGAGGTCCACATAGGTCTTTAGAAAGTCTCTCCTTCACCCCATTCTAGAGCCTCTGTTCTAAGGTGAAATTTCCAACAGTTGATCTTTCTTTAAGTTTCCTTCCTATTTCTGTCAAACCACATCCAGTTAATATATTTAACTGCTATTTTAATACTAAAAGTTTTTCCATCATATATGATTCATATATGATTCTAGCTCTAAGTGTGGAGTGACTTCAGTGGAATACTCCTCTCTACAGATGATGGCAGTTGAATTCCATAGTTGAAAGTACCTGGAGCATGAAAATAATTTTTTCCTCTTTTTGTTTTGTTATTCACAACAAGCAGTAAAATAATGAGTTCTGAGAAGGTAATGTGTGTGTGTGTTTGTGATTGTGTTTTAATTTTTATTCCACTGGGTGGATCTAATCAAAGTTTGGCTTTCCTAATGGACTGAACAACTTTTACATTTCTCTTTATTTTTTAATAATATAAAAGATAGATTAGCTAATTTTGGAAATGAAATCAAAAGCAGGATTTATATGCCCTTAAAAGCTTATTTTCTACTGGGGAAAACAGGCAGATAAACTAGCTATTAATTCCCGTGATTAATTACCTTCTGTGGCATAGGAAATGCCAGGTTGCATTGGGGTAACTTAACCTTAGGAAGTACAGGGGGCTCTTAATTGATTTAGGGAAGAATAGTGTCAAGGAAGCTTTCTCTGTTAATGTAACATAAAAACTAAAGTCTGAAAGAATTATAGGACTGAACCAAGAAAAGAGATGAAGTGCTTTCCAGAGTCTGGATAAATACACACACACACACACACATCCGTGAGATACAGCATAAGCCTTACAGCTTTTCAGAGGCAGTTCCAGGATGGTTTTGAAGCCTGATTGTTATGTGAAATAGTGTAGAAATATGCAAGCTGCTGGCAGGCTCTGAGCATCCTCTTAACTTGTGCTGTGTGCTCTGCAGTTTCAGTGGAGGATGAATGGCCATAAGATAAAGCAATGGGCTCTTTAATCAAGGACTTCTGGAAGAAGTGGCAGAAAGGAAGATGAAAGCCCAAATCGCAGTAATAGTTCCTCTCCTCCCATCAACTCCCGAACTTATATATAAAAGCATAAGCTAAGGCCTAAGCTGTTGGCCAAATGCCAGGTAGTCATTAATAATGAAAAGAGCTGACTTCCATTAGAGATTAAAAGGTAAGCTTACAAAGAAACAAAATAAGTTATCTGAAAAGCAAAATCACTGTGCAAAAAAAGGCAAAAAATTAAAGAATCCACAAATGAGAAAGAAATAAAACTCAGAGTTTTGAGGAAAATAATTAAACAAAAAGGCATGGTAAATATCTCCGAAAAGATTAGGAAGGATATTAAACACAAAAGAGTAGAAACTCTTAGCAATATTGAAAATGAGAATCAAATTATCATTTTTTTAATCTTTTTTATTGAAGTGTACTTGATGTATATTGTATAAATTACAGGTATGCAGTATAGTGATTCAAAATTTTTAAAGGTTGTACTCCATACTTATTATAAACACTGTATTCCCCATCTTGTACAATATATAATTGTAGCTTATTTTATACATAATAGTGTGTACCTCTTAATCCCCTATGCCTAATTGCCCCTCTCCCTTCCCTCTCCCCACTGGTAAACACTAGTTTGTTCTCTGTGTCTGTGAATCTGCTTCTTTTTTGTTCTATTCACTAGTTATATTTTTTTAGATTCCACATATGAATGATGTCATATGATATTTGTCTTTCTCTGTCTTTCACTTAGTATGATAATCTCTAGGTCCATCCATGTTGCTGCAAATGGCAACATTTCATTCTTTTTATGGCTGAGTAGTATTCCACTGTATGTGTGTATATATATATATATATATATATATATATATATATATATATATATATATATATATATACCACATCTTTTTTATCCATTCATCTGTTCATGGACACTTAGGTTGCTTCCATACCTTGGCAATTATAAATAATACTGCTATGAACAATGGGGCACATACATCTTTTTGAATTAGTGTTTTTTCTTCTTTCAGGTATATACCTAGGAGTGGATTTGCTAGGCCATATGGTAGTTCCATTTTTAGTTTTTTGAGAAACCTCCGTACTGTTTTCCCCAGTGGATTCACCAATTTACTTTCCCACCAACAGTGTACAACAGTTTCCTCTTCTCAACATTCTTGCCAACATTTGTTTTTTGTGTTCTTTTTGATGATAGCCTTTCTGACAGGTGTGAGGTGATATCTCATTGTGGTTTTGATTTGCATTTCCTTGATGATTAGCAATGTTGAGCATCTTTTCAAATGGCTGCTGACCATCTGCATGTCCTCTTTGGAAAAATATCTATTCAGTTCTTCTGCCCATTTTCTAATCAGGTTGTTTGTTTTTTTGATATTGAGTTGTATGAGCTGTTTCTATATTTGGATATTAACCCCTTGAATGTTCTAATTTCATCTTTTTACATGCAGCTGTCTGGTTTTTCCAACACCACTCACTGAAGAGACTGTCTTTTCCCCATTGTATATTCTTTCCTCCTTTGTCATAGATTAATTGACCATAAGTGCGTGGGTTTATTTCTGGGCTCTCTATTCTGCTCCATTGATCTATGTGTCTGTTTTTATGCCAGTACCATACTGTTTTAAATACTGAAGGTTTGTAGTATGGTCTCAAGTCATGGAGTGTGATTCCTCTAGCTCTGTTCTTCTTTCTCAAGATTGTTTTAACTATTCAGGGTCTTTTGTGTTTCCATACAAATTTAAAAATTATTTGTTCTAGTTCTGTGAAAACTGCCATTGGTATTTTGATAGGGATTGCATTGAATCTGTAGAACTTTATTAGAAATTACTAGTTTTGTAAAGTAGCTTTAACATTTTCAATTCTCACAGCAGCTTCTGCACATTGCTTATCTGTTTTTCCATACATTTTTTCCTTAATTAGTAAACTTTATTTTTTAGAGCCAGTTTAGGTTCACAGCAAAGTTGAGAGAAAGGAACAGAGTTTCCATATACCCCATGTCCCCACATACCCACAACCTCCCCCACTATCAACAGTCCACACCAGGGTGGTACATTTGATATAAGCAATATACCTACATTGACATCATTATCATCCACAGTCCATAGTTTACATTAAGATTCATTCTTAGTGTTTTGTACATTCTATGAGTTGTGATGAGTTATGGCAAATGTATAATGACACTCACCATTCTAGTATCATTCAGAGTAGTTTCAATATCCTAAAAAAACCTCTGTGCTCTGCCTATTCATCCCTCTCTCCCCTCAGACCCTTGGAACCATTAATTTTATTACTCTGTCTATAATTTTGCCCTTTCCAGAATGTCATTTGCTTGGAATAATATAATATATAGCTTTTTATACTGGCTTCTTTCACCTAAGAATATGCATTTAAGTCTCTTCCATGTCTTTTCATGGCTTGATAGCTCATTCCTTTTAGTGCTGAATAATCATCCATTGTCTGGATGCACCAGTTTATTTATAAATTCACCAACTGAAGGACATTCTTGGTTTTTTGCAAGTTTTGGCAGTTATGAGTAAAGCTGCTATACATACTTGTGTGCAGATTTTCCTGTGAATATAAGTTTTCACCTCCTTGGGTAAATTCCAAGGAGGGCAATTCCTGGATCATATGGTGAATATGTGTGGTTTTATAAGAAACTGCCAAACTGTCTTCCAAAGTAGCTGTATCATTTTGCATCCCATCAGCAATGAATAAGAGTTTCTGTTGCTCCGCATCTTTGTCAGCATTTGATGTCGTCAGTGTTCTGGGTTTTGGCCATTCTAATAGTTTAGTGGTATCTCACTGTTTTTTTAAATTTTGTATTTCCCTGATGACTTATCATGTGGAGCATCTTTTCATATGTTTATTTACCATCTGTATATCATTGTTGGTGAGGTGTCTGTTGAGGTTTTTGGCCCATTTTTAATTGAGTTGTTCATTTTCTTGTTGTTGAGTTTCAAGAATTTTTTTGTATATATTGGATGACAGCCCTTTATCAGTTATGCCTTTTGCAGATATTTTTTGTCTTTTTATTTTCTTGACATTTTCTTTCACAGAGCAGAGGTATTTAATTTTAATGAGTCAAGCTTATCAATTCTTTCTATTATGGATCATGTCTTTGGTGTTGTATCTAAAAATCATCACCATACCCAAAGGTCATCTAGACTTTTTCCTGTTATCTTCTAAGAGCTTTATAGATTTGTGTTTTACATTTAGTTTTGTGATTTAATTTTCATAAAGAATGTAATGTCAGTGTCTAGAATCATTTTTTTGCATGTTAATATCCAGTTGTTCCAGCACCATTTGTTGAAAGACTATTTTTGCTCCATTGTATTATTTCTGCCATTTTGTCAAAGAGCAGTTGACTATGTTTATGTGGGTCTAATACTGGGTTCTCTAATCTGTTTCATTGTTTTATTTGTCTGTTCATTCACCAATACCACATTATCTTGATTAACGCTACTTTATAGTAAGTCTTGAAGTTGGGTAGTATCTGTCTTCTGACATTATTCTTCTCCTTCAGTTATGAATTGGTTATTTTGTGTCTTTTGCCTCCAGTATAAACTTTAGAATCAGTTTGTCAATATCCATTATGCAACTTGCTGTGATTTAGTTCCTCTTTGATATCTATCATCAGAATTTGGTAGTTTGCCTCATATAGACCTTGTACCTTCTTTGTTAGATTTATACCTAAGTATTTCATATTTGGTGTGCTGATATGAATGGTATTGTGTTTTAATGTCAAATTCCATTTAGTCATTACTGGTATATAGGAAAGCATTTGACTTTTGTATGTTAACCTTGTATCCTGTAACCTTGTATATAATTATTTATTAATTCCAGGAGTTTTTTTGATTCTTTTAAATTTTCTATATAGACAATCATGTCGTCTGTGAACAAAGAGAGTTTTATTTCTTCCTTCTCAATCTGTATACTTTTAATTTCCTTTTCTTATATGACTGCATTTGTTATCACTTTCAATATGATGTTGAATAGCAGTGTTAAGAGGTAACATGTTTTCCTTATTCCTGGAAAGCTTCAATTTCCTCAGCATTAAGTATGATATTAGCTGTAGGATTTTTTGTAGATGTCCTTTATCAAGGTGAGGAATTTGCTGTCTATCTCTAGTTTGCTGAGAATTTTGATCATGAATTGGTGTTGGATTTTGCAAATTCTTTTTCTGTATCATATCTATTGATATGATCATGTCATTTTTCTTTTTTAACCTCTTGATGTGATGGGCTCTATTAATTGATTTCCAAATGTTGAACCAGCCTTGCATACCTGGGGTAAATCTCACTTGTTCATGATGTATAATTCTTTTAATATATTGTTAGATTCTATTAGCTAAATTTTGTTTAGGATTTTTGTGGTATGTTCATAAATGATATTGGACTGTAGTTTTCTTTTTTTTGGTAATGTCTTCATCTATTTTTGGTATTAGGATAATTCTGGCCTTATAGTATGAGTTAGAAAATATTTCCTTTGCTTTTTCCTTTGAAAAAGATTGTAGATAATTGGTAATTTTTTTCTTAAATGTTTGGTAGAATTCACCAGTGAATCCATCTGGACTGGGTGTTTTTTGATTTGGAAGATTATTAACCATTGATTCTGTTTCTTTAATAGATATAAGACTATTCAGATTACCTATTTCTTCATGTTTGAATTTTGGCAGATTGGTCTTTCAAGGAATTTGTCCAGTTGATCTAGGTTATCAAATTTGTGGGCATAGTGTTTTCCATCATGTTTCTTTATTATCCTTTAAATGTCTTTAATATCTGTAATTATGTCTCCTCTTTCATTCCTGATATTGGTTATTTGGGTCTTCTGTCTTTTTCTCTTGGTCAGCTGGATAGAGTCTTGTTGATTTTATTGATAATTTCAAGGAGCCAGCTTTTGATTTTTTTGATTTTCTTTTTTTTTTCCTGTTTTCCACTTTATTGACTTATATAACTTTTTTTTTCTTCTTCTGTTTATTTGAACTTAATTCAATCTACTTTTGCCGGTCTGGAAATTTAGATGACTGATTTTAGATTCTTTTTTTCTTTTCTGATGTACGAATTCAATGCTATTAATTTCCCTCTAAGCAATGCTTTCAATGTATACCACAGATTTTGGTAAGTTGTCTATTTATTTTAATTTAGTTCAAAATATTTTTAAATTTCTGTTTATAATATTTAGTTGTTGTAGGCAGTCATAATGTGCCACATTAAAAAAAAACAGTGGTAAATAGGCTTTCAATAATATGGTGGTAAGTTGTGTGCAGAAAGAAAAGTGTTTTATATAGTTCTGTCATTATCTTTGGTGAGTCTGTGCCCCTGCACTGTGAACTTCATCAGTGCTCCCCCCAACCCCAACAAGACACTGATGGCTAGAGGGTGCTGGAGTTGGAGAATTCCCTTCTTTCAGGAAGGTTAGGCTCTGTTAAAACTCCATTAGGTTATTCTGCCAAAATAGTTTTTCCTGAGGACCTGCCTTTTTAAGCACAGAATGCTCTGGCATATTTCAGATTGCTTCCTTTTCCTTCCGCCTGCTGGAAGCATAAGGGGATTTTTCTCCAGTATTCATTCTGAGAACCTGGAAGGTAAAACTCACAAAAATGTGGGAGCTTATTGATGACTGTTACCCCTTGGAGCTTTTAACTCTCAGAGTTGTTCATACCAAGGCTCTGACAATTTGTCAATTACAGTTCAGGTTTTCCTACACCTGAACTGGCTCCTGTGGAGGATTTTGCTCTTGGGTTTCTGTTCTGGAAGTTAAAAAATTGCTGGAGCTAGAAAGTGGACCAACATGAAAGCAAAAAACTCTTCCTATGACAAAATGTGTGAGTTCTGGAAGCTCTTTCCCCTCATCCTGCCCTTAATAATAGTTCTATCCACATTTGCATACACAGAGTTGCGGCGCAGCTGTAGTGCAGACATCAATCTGTATGTTCATATGTGCCTCGAATTCCAGAGGACCTATGTCAAGCTCTCCTAAGTGCTCCCTTGCCATGTTCTGTTCTTTTTCCCAAGAGCAATGACTTCCAAATCTGATATATTCTGCTACTTCAAATAAATGTTTGTGCTAGTATAAGAAAAGGCTTGACTGCAACATTTGTACTTTAGCTGAAATTGTGAGTCAATAGGGAAAATAATTTAACATCCTGTGTCATACACAGAAACTGTATGAATGTCTATTATAGGCTTAACTGAGCCTCTGTCACCTTCATGGGCTAGGCTGGTGATTTAAGTTCATAGAATCATAGAGTATCATATGCTTGAAAGGAGAAAGTTGAAATGTACTTAACAAGGAGTCTTTTAGCCAGTGAGTGAAGATACTCAATGACAGGAAACACTGTACTCTGTACTCTTAGACACCACTAACATTAAAGTGATATTGGAAAGCTAATAAACATATACTATGCATATTCAACAACTCAGATATATGAACTTTGCACACTGATTCGTCTAGGATGAATGTGGAATACAATGTTCTGCCTTATGGAATGAAAATGACCTAAAATACCAAGTACAGTTTGTGAGGTCTTGTTTTAAATAATAGAATGAAGTAATATCATGCTTAACATATGAATCATATTAAATGTTGTTTGAGGGTGATCTTGAAATTACTTTAGATCTTGAAATGTCACCACTTGAACATTATATCCATCTGGTTTCTGTTATTCAGTAATAGTTTCAGTAACACCAAAACTTTCTGTTTGATCATTTTAGTTGTTTGTTTTCACAGGATAAAGGGAAATTGAATATGGTAGACTATCCATTGCTGATTTTTGTAAACTGTCTTATTAGTTTAGGGTATGATTTCAACCTGCCACCCTCAAGAAATAATGATGTCATTCATTCTCAAACATTATCTATTCATCATTGGGCTGTTGGTAAATTTTATTAGAAGAGAGTGACAGTTTTCACACTAAGAAGTAACTTTTATCTAAAATCCACCTTTCATTTAGTCTATTCTTTAACAAAACTGGAGCACACTAGGGAATTTTAAAGGATTTTGGCAAAACTCTGGAAATAAGCTATATCCAACAGGGTGTAATTTCCCTTACAATCAATACTAGAACTGATGGTAAAACAAAAATTCTCAAGTTACATTACTCTTGCCATTTGTTTTGATGAAGTCCAACAAATTTTTGTCCCGATATTTGTTTATTTGGCCAGGTGAGCTCAAAAATTAGGAGAATTCTACTCTTAGTTTTGTACATTCATTTGGCGGTCTATGAAATAATTCCACAAAGGCAAGTATTATTTCAGATGATATAAATATAATCGTCTCTGATATGTCTTGTTGAGTTTGAGAACAGTTTGTCTACAAGTGACTAACTATGTAAGGGTGTTAAATTTGAGATAATTCAGTTATAAAACCTAGAATAGCATTTCCTCGTCTGCTTTCTAATATATTTTTAGCTGGCTGATCTGTGAATTGTGAAAACATTACCCATATGTCTAGATTGATATGTCAAATAATTTGAATAGTTACAATTTTAAATAAAACATAAGAGCAACAATCAGGATTCACATTTAAAATTTTGTTTTCATTAAGGTCTTGTTTTGTCTCTTACAGAAGCAAGAGAAAAACAGAAGCAGAGCATAAAGTAAGTACATTGACTTCATTCAATTTCTATGTCCATTTGGATTTCTAGCTATGCTGTTTGAGAACATCATATAATCATATAATCTCTGCATCTCACTTTTCTGTCTTCTTTAAAGGAAGTTTTATCATTCATAAATCCCAGTGTACTGTACCTTCTTCTTAAGCTTGCAAGGAGATTAAATGTATTAGTGCATATAAAGTGCTTCGCACAATGCCTGGCTAGGTTACTTACGGTTATGTTTGTTAAGAAGTTTTTCAAAACAGGAATATTTCTAAATAGTTATTGTTACTCTTTCTAATATATTTGCTAACTGAATGAATCACATTTGGAAAGACATATCCAGGGTTTATTGGATTATAAGTGAAAATATTTTATGGCCAACTACTAGCACAATCCTTTCTTAGAGTCTATTAAATTTATATTATGTGTGCATTAAATTGAACCAAATTTGATAATTTGTCTTACTTACTCTGTGTGATACCAAGATGTCTGCCACATCCCTTTCAGAAGTCACTTACTCTAAATTATAGGGTTAAGAATTATGGTTTCTTTACAATTCTTTACTCTGGAGGGTGTAAGGTGCTTTTTCCTGTTAGTTTGTGGCTGTGTTGTGAGCTGCTGTTTGCAACAGTACTACTCACCATCTTCTCTGTTGTCAGGGAGCATATAGGAAAGAGGTATGACCCAGCCTGAACAAATATACAGCTTATCTTTTTCCCATAAGATGTGTGCCTGTGTGCATTTGTAGGGGGAGAAGGTATCTTAAAAGTTGCTCACTTAACCCAAAATTGCAAATGAAAACATGTTATAAGGATATTTTCTCGAGGCTCCTAACATCTCCTCCCTTGTTTTAGGGTTCAGACATCTGCCATTCTTCAGTCCTCTACCATCCTTTCATGAGAAATGCCTACAAACGCATAAGGAATTGAATTAATTTCTGGGTCCGTCTTTCTTCCCCACATGTTTCCCCATGATTCCAACCCTATTCTGCTTGGGCTCTAGCCAAGGGTTACCTCCTGAAAGTCAGCGATGCCTATTGATTAACTTCCCATTACACAGAACATCCTGCTGTTAGATATCTATGGAAACAAGTGTGGGCAAATTCTATCTGTTAAATTTCTTTTGTTCAATGTGAAGTGCCTCCTCACCCCACCCCTAACCTCCATGTGAAAAAGCAGCATATCTTTAACTCTTGAGGTTTTCGTAGTGAGCCATGCAAATCATTGAAGAAGATACGGTAAGTGAATGGCATAGTGGCAAGGCAACAGAAGAGCATAAATCATATTGAGAGAAAATGTTTCATTTTTAAGTTGAAGTACAGTTGATTAACAATGTTTCAGGTGTACAACAGAGTGATTCAGTTATACACACACACACATTCTTTTTCAGATTCTTTTCCATTATAGGTTACTACAAGATACTGCATATAGTTCCCTGTGCTATACAGTAGGTCCTTGTTGATTATCCGTTTTATATATAGTAGTGTGTATCTTTTAATCCCAAATTCCCTATTAATCCCCCACCCCCAGATTTTCCCCTTTGGTACCCATAAGTTTGTTTTCTATGTCTGTGAGTCTATTTCTGATTTGTAAATAAGTTCATCTGTATCATATTTTAGATTCCATATATAAGTGATACCATATGATTTCTGTCTTTCACTTAGTATGATAATCTCTAGGTCCATCCATATTGCTGCAAATGGCATTATTTAATTCTTTTTATGGCTAAGTAATATTCCATTATATATATCTACCACATCTTCTTCATTCACTCATCTGTCGATGGACTTTAGGTTGCTTCCATGTCTTGGCTATTGTAAATAATGCTTCTATGAACACTGGGATGCATGTATCTTTTCAAATTAGTTTTTGTCTTTCCAGGATAAAGAGAACATTTTTCTTTAATTAGAGAATCTCTAATATAACACATGGAGAGGTGTTTCCTTTCATTTTCTTCATTCTTTATCTTGGAACTTATTGGAATAAATGAAGTAACTACTTTATTCTTCAACAGATGTTATCTTTTTTAACCTCTGGGAATCAGTGATTCTAGATACTAGATAGACTCATCTCTCTCTGAGTGTGTAAATAACTATATCCCATTTTATTTTAAAAAGAATTTGATAATTGTTTCTGAAACACACACAAAGAAAATATATCTGATTACCAACTGTATACTGTGTTCAAAATATGTACTACTGAGTAGACAGGAGAAATTGAAAATAACAGCCACAACAACAGAATACATAAAAGATATAGATGAGTCTCCTGGTCATTAAAACAGTCCTTCAATATCAATATCTTTTAAAATACATATCATCCATCAGAAACACCTCTTTCCTCTTATCATTTTTGAGACTTTCCTTCACAAAAGGATAGATAGATCGATAGATAGACAGGCAGACAGTTAGATACAGATACACTGTTTAAAACTTTATAATCTTGAAAATTTGGCTTGATTATCTGTATTATTTATGAAGAAACTAATTATTAAAAGTTTATCTAATTTTTCCAGATTTATACAGTTGGTACATGGTAGACAAAGAACGAAGGTTTTGAAGCCAGTTGTGTTTGACTTCAAAGCCTAAAGAATTATATTATTGTGGTAAAATATTTTACAGATGCCATTTCTTTTATTTCACTAAACACTCTCAAAGTTAGGTTTAACAAGCTTGTTCAAGGAATAGGGAGGCAAAAGTGGCTTGTGAACCCAGTTTTCTCCAATTCCATACTCATGGACGTCAACTACTCTCTTCATCTTTTCTCATCTTTATTCAAGACTCATCTTTTAATACAATCTTGAGATAAATATAATTTTCAGTCATTATTATTTAGAAAAGAACAAAGTAGCATATACTATATGCATATTTGAGTAAGTGAACTGAGAAGAGATAGCCTAGAGGAAGACCACTATTAATAAATTTACACTTTAGCCAAATCATCTTAAGAACATACAGTTAAAATCTCTATTTCTGGTCAACAGACAAATAGGAGTTGAGTACAAGCTATTTTATACTATTATCTGGCAATATTTTTCAAGCCTTCATTATGGTGCTCTGATCATCATTAGGTATAAAGAAAGACAAGAGCAAACATGAGAATTCTCTTTCCAATGATCAGTGAGAAACCCTCCTTGTATTCTTGTTCAGAGCAGATGAGTGTCTGTCAATAGTGGACCCAGATCAAATAGATTTTGTCTTGTTGGTCTGCATAATAGAGGCTTACTTATGTTTTTAGGGTATTTGAATAAATTGTCAGTATTTTAAAATCAGTTGATAACATAAAGATGCAAACTTACATTTTTCAAAGATTAGAATATCTGGCAATATCAAGTTCATATGGCATGAAAGGCACACTTTAGATATGTCAGATTTGAATGAATCACCGTATAAATCACCAGCCAAAGTGATACAATTTGGGGAATGAAAGGTCTCCCATTAAATTGCGTGCCTCATGATCAGGTAGAAGCCAAAATTGTCTCAGAGAAATGGAAGATATATGATTACTCTAGTCATTAGTCTTGTAATCAGCAAAGTCCCTAATACTCCCTAGTGACTCTCAGATCCTAAAACCAACTGTCAATAGTTATTGCACTATTGTATTGTTAAAAGGAAAAGAAAACATTTCCCATCACTACGTTTCTAAGAAATTAAAGAAACAAAACATATATTGAGAGAATCTTTTGTTTTAATACTCTACATTATATTTGCCAAAAAATACTAATCTGCCTTAATCTCAAAATTACTTCACGTAATAATATTCCTTTTATGGTATTTTAAAAATTATTATGGATTCCAGTTTTATAAGTATTATTTTATGATATTATAATTACCTAAGAAATGTAAGAATCTAAAAACTTGCTATTTGTTCATTAAAAAAAAGTGTTTGTTTAATAGAATTCTTGAAAAAAAATTGTGAAAAGAAAATTTTTGAGTTTTCAAAAGTCTAAATCATTAAAATGTTTTTGATGATAATCTAAAAAGTATTGTGGATAACACTTTTTCATTCAAGAACACCGAGATACTCCTACTATGATTACTATTACTACAGCTAGCCTACAGGAACCATGTATTAAAGTAGGAGCTTGAAGATACTAATTCCATATCTTTAAAAAAGATTAGGATTTTCACTAGAATTTAGTACATATATAGGTTTTTTTTCCTTCAAAAGTATTTAGGCTCTTTTTGAAGAATAAACAGGATTCAGGAAGAAATATTTCAGAGCATATTACCAGTGGACAAATTTATAAAGAGAAATTCTTAGAGTCAATATTCTAGTTGAGATAGGCTTGTATCATTTTTTATTTTTTCTGTCAACACTGAAGTCTTGCATGATAAATTCATTATTATAAATTCCCTTTTTCTTTGAATGGACTTGAATGATTCTCAGTCAAGTACAGAGACTTAGGAGTACAGCAGCAGCTTTCTAAATATTCAAAAGTAAATAGAGAGGGTACCTGGAAAAGAGAATTTCACAGATAGCAATTTTAATCCACTAAACTGGCTGTCTGTTTTGGATATCAAGAATGGAATGGTGGGCTTCCCTGGTGGCGCAGTGGTTAAGAATCTGTCTGCCAGTGCAGGGCACATGGGTTCGAGCCCCGGTCTGGGAAGATCCCACATGCCATGGAGCAACAGAGCCCGTGCGCCACAACTACTGAGCCTGCGCTCCAGAGCCCACGTGCCACAACTACTGAAGCCCCCGCGCCTGGAGCCCGTGCTCCGCAGCGGGAGAAGCCACCACAATGAGAAGCCTGCGCACCACAATGAAGAGCAGCCCCCGCTCGCCGCAACTAGAGAAAGCCCATGCGTAGCAACGAAGACCCAACACAGCCAAAAATAAATAAATAAAATAAAATAATTAAAAAAAAAAAAAGAATGGAATGGCTTATTCCTAGAGCATTGTAAAGATGTAAGAGTGAAATGAAACTTAACATAG